>NC_135335.1:107749569-108052011 GCF_023851605.1 Tamandua tetradactyla | reverse complement strand
TGTGGATTACAGTGGACTTCTGCTGTCTACATTACATATTTCAGTGTTTTTAGAATTACTTTTGCAATTAGAAAAAAACCTCAAAGGTAAGAATATAAAAATAAAAAACTGGCACTCAGAGTACAAATATAAGAAACAATTTTACCAGATTTGGAGAAACATTTCTCATTTAGGTTAATATGTCTGTCTCTAAAAGAATAGCCCATAGGGAAAGCATCCTCCCAATCATCGATGGCTTTTGGTAAGGGTGTACTAGATTTATTATCAACTCTGATATCAAGGCTCAAAGATAATTATTTCTACTATGGGATACAAAGAATAATGTTGAAAGACCATATCCTCCATAAATAAGTATCTTGATAAGGAAAATGAATTTATTAAAAAAGTGTCCAAATTGCTGATAATCAAAATTACCATCCTAAGAAGTGGAAAGTTCTACAACAATTCTCTAAGGTTGTCAGAGATAAGGCCAATCTTACCTTATCTCTATCAATTTAATTTTTTCTGACAGGATAGAAGTCAAATTAATTCTCATGGCATCTATGAAAATATTTCAAGGGCTGTTTTGGAAAGGACACAGGAGCCTGGTAGGTACAATAATGTTCCAGAGAAATCCCTTCCTTCTTCCATCAAACCTGTCAACTTCTTTCAATCAAAAGAGCTCTGTTTTTAGGTTTCCTCCATTGGTATGCCATATGAAATTTTGGGTGAAGAAAAAAAGATAGAAAATTCTTCATCTAAAATCATGATTGTGGGAAGATGCAGACATCAAATATTAAACCCCATGAAAGAAGTTAACACATTAGGGTGCTTATCTTTTGAATACCAAACAGTTAAAATCTAGGAAAGGATACTAATCACAGCAAAGCACTGACAAAAAAAAGAAAAAAAAACCCAACAAACAAATAGACTACTACATGGGATATGACTGTGTCCAAATTTCTGTCCTTAGTAGAATGGTACACCTGAGGAGCCAACTCAGCTAATCTAAGTTAGAGCAAGTTCAACTAATTCCTCATAATAAGGAAGTCCATAGGTTTGATGGCCCAGTTCATCTGCACTGGAGAGGGGCAGGCTTACTGGTAAAGTCAGTAGGACAATCATGAGGAAAACGGAGCTGGGTAACTGATGACAGCTGCCCAAATTTCCTGTGCTTCAGACAGGAAAGAGCTACAATGGAGATCTATTTCAGCAAGTTTCACAATAACAGGCATGACTCATTATGGAAAAATAGCTTCAATGGAGTAGATGAGACTAATAGAATAAAACTGTATGGATATTATTTTGCCCTACAGGGCAGGACTTCCATAGACTATATCCTGCTCAATGGCAGAGCAGCAGGTTCAATGGTCAGTAACTGTAAATATTTTGACAGAATTATCCCAGAGCTAAATACAATTGCAGAAATACCTGTAACCAGTGCTAGTTATACAAATATAAAGCATTAGTTTTCATTCTTGATCCTAGGCTTGCACGTTGAAATAGTAGAGCACAACCAGAAAAAGACAGCCAGTATGATAGGAAATTTAGAAACTATATCTTTTACTGAAATGTTGGAAGCACCACAAAATAAATCTACTGATTTAAAGACTCTGGAAGGCAATAAAAACCATACCACGTGTGCCGGTTTGAATCTCTTGTGCACCCCAGAAAAGCTAAATTCTTTAATCCTCATTCAATATTGCTGGGCGGGAGCTTTTTGTCCATGAAGAGGTGACCCAAACAACTGTGGGTGGTAACTTTTGATTAGAAGGTTTCCATGGAGATGTCTCCACCCATTCAAGGTAGGGTTGTTTACTGGAGCCCTTTAAGAGCTTTAGATTCCACGCAGCCAGAGACCTTTGGAGCTGAAGAAGGAAAACACCCCCAGGGGAGCTTCATAAGACAAGAAGCCTGGAGAGAAAGCTAGAAGATGTTGCCATGTTCGCCACGTGTCTTTCCAGTTGAGAGAAAAACCCTGAAAGTTATCAGCCTTCTTGAACCAAGGTATCTTTCCCTGGATGCCTTAGACTGGACATTTCCATAGCCTTGCTTTAATTTGGACATTTTCACAGTCTTAGAACATATAAACTTGCAACTTAATAAATTCCCCTTTCTATAAGCAGTTCCATTTCTGGTATATCACATTCTGGCAGCTTGCAAACTAGAACACCATGATTCAAGGAGACAGGACATGGAACCCTTTTGTAAAAATGAAGACTATTTTTGTAATATAATCATTGTATACTTTTAGAAGGCTATAACCTTATCTTTATATTTTTGTGGTAGCTTCAACATGCTTAGCATGGTGACTTATACATAACAGTTGCTTTATATATTTTCTTGATAAATTCATATATATCCCCCAATATAACCATTTTTAAAGTTGGTTTCCCCTTACTGTTTTTTTTTAAAAGAGCATAATTCAAAACAAACAGATTTCAAAACAAACAAAACAGAACATTTTATCCATTCACTCATCTATTCATTCATTTAAATTTTTGAATAAATTTATAAATTTTTTGAATAAATTTTTGAATAAATAAGTAATACATTCACATGGTCCAAATATTAAGAAGAATAAAAAGGTACCCAGTGAAAAACCTTCCTCCCATACCTGTGTGTCCTATCTGTTGAGTTACCATACTCCTACTCATACACAAATGGCAACCACTCTTCATTAGATGTTTTTCATTTCAAAGATTATTTTCATGCACATACACACATACAAGTATGTATATAATATATATATAGTGTTCCCCCTTTTGTTTTTCCCCAAATAGCTTACTCTACAAACAATTGTGTTCTTTTCCTTTTTATTTGGTAATATATAATGGAGTTTTTTTCATATGCGTGCATAAAGTGTTTTTTTAGAGCTGCATCCATTATGCATGCATATGTACCATAATCTGTAACTGGTCCCATAATAATAAGCATTTGAGTTTAAGAGAAATTTAAATTGTAATCGTGCAATTATTTTATAAATGAACAATTTCAAACAAAAGGAAAATAACCTCCTATGGCTAAAATAGAACTACCAAAATTATTTCACTCATTCAGGTATTTAGAATAGTACTTCTAAATTCAAAAGTACAAAAATATTTCTAAAAAAGACTCTAGTATATTAATATGAAAGCTACTTGGTCATAAATATATTTTTCATTTGAGTTTATTATGGAAAGATTCACTCATATGACATGTCAGGGAAATTGTCAGGTTTCAAGATGCATATCTGCTTTGCCCATGGCTGCCATTGGTATTTTTATTTTGATTCATGGTTTGTGAAAGCATTGTTAGAAAGCAAAAAGAATATAATTATCCAGTGGTCCTTAAAAATCTTTGCTTTCCTCCAGGAAACATGGTGAACCATGTCTGGAAAGAATATGTCATTTACCAACTAAAAACAGCATGTTTTCTCTTTATTACTGGAAGATAACCTGAGTGTCTGCCCATGGCACATAAACATTTAACATTACAAGTGGGGCATATATTCACCTGGTTGCATAAACTAAATTCTGCTTATAATGCGTAACTCATAAGTTTATGTAACTAAAAGAGTCATACATTTAAGTCTTCACCAAGTTTTAAATTTGGCATTCTATTCTAATACTGGTTTCCTTCCTGTAATGAGTTAAACATTTAAAACGTCTTATCAACAGTTTCTCTAAAAAGAGTGAGAATTTAATATACAAAGACTGGGAATCTTTGCATAGTAAAATTCATTTAAAAAACTGAGTTAGAAGAAACCACCTAGAACTACCACAAATAGTCATTCCATTGGCAATATTCCAACTATTGGATAAAAACTACTCAGAAGAACAATTTAAAACAACTTCTAATTAAAGAGAGATCAAATGACAAAAGTAAATGGAGAGTACGCCTACACTGAGTCATAAGAATATTGTTTAATGATCACTTTTATGCCAGAAATTTGGGTTATACACGAATCCTTCAGGATTAAAAATTTTTAATTTGTATATATCATTTAGATTTTTTTTTAAATATCAGCTCTTCATAAAATACCATGTTACTTTATATTACACATTTTAGTATTTTTGTTTGTTTCTTTTGGTATTTATCTCTGTATTTTTTAAAAAATATTTTTATTATAATCAACAAACAATCATACAAGCATTCCTGACATACATTCTTGATATGGTTACAATCAATGGCTCACAATATCATCACACAGTTGTGTATTCATCACTATAATCATTTTTTCCAAACATTTGCAACTTTCCAGCAAAAGAGAGAAAAAAAAAAACTCATACATGCCATACCCTTTACCACTGTCTTTCACTGACCACTATTTCAATCTACACAATTTATTTTAACCTTTGTTTCCCTTATTAGTTTTTTATTTCTTATCCATATTTTCTACTCATCTGTCCATACCATAAATAAAAAGAGCATCAGACACAAAGTTTTCACAATCACAGTCACACTGCGAAAGCTGTATCATTATACAGTCATCTTCAAGAAACATGGGTACTGGAACACAGCTCTACAGTTTCAGGTTCTTCCCTCCAGCCACCCTAATGCACCATAAACTAAAAAGGGGATATCTATACAATGCATAAGAATAACCTCCAGGATAACCTCTCGACTCTGTTTGAAATCTTTCAGCCACTGACACTTTATTTTGTCTCATTTCTCTCTTTCCCCTTTAGGTAGAGAAGGTTTTCTCAATCCCTTGATGCTGAGTCCCAGTTCATTCTAGGATTTCTGTCCCATGTTGCCAGGGAGGTTCTCACCCCTGGGAGCCAAGTCCTACATAGAGAGGGGGAGGACAGTGAGTTCACTTGCTGTGTTGGCTGAGATTGAGAGAGGCCACATCTGAGCAACAAAAGAGGTTCTCTGGGGGTGACTCTTAGTCTAATTTTAAGTAGACTTAGCCTGTACTTTGCGGAATCTATGTAAATTTCATAGGGACAAACCCCAAGATTGAGGGCTTGGCCTACTGATTTGGTTATCCCCATGCTTACAAGAGTATCAGGAATTATCCAAATGGGGAAGATGAATTCTTCCCTCTTTCTCCCCATTCCACTAAGGGGACTTTGCAAATACTTCTTTATTCATTGTTCAAATCACTCTGGGATTTATTGGGGCATCACACTAACCTGGACAAACCTACAAAATCTCATGCTCTGTTCAAGGTTCTATGTACTTATGGTGTTCAATTAAACTGTCCGTATTAGTTAAATTAGAAAACGCACTAGTCAAAATATAAATTTTATACCAAATAAACATTTCTTGTTTTAGTCTCACACAGAAGCTGAAGTTTTGAAATATGAATGACCATCTATTTTCAACACCCTGCAATACTGACAAAAAATACCATGCTACTTTATATTACACATTTTTAGTATTTTTACAAAAATGTTCATCTTTATAAATGATTGTCTTTAGAATTTTGATAGTTAAGCAATCATTTTTTTCCAGCTGTGCTCTATAGCGTTATGCAGCTGTGTTCTATAGTGTGCTCTATAGTGTCAATATTCTTTGGAGAATTCAGACTTCGAAACCCTGTTCAGATCCTAACTTTCATATATAGAAAAGTGGTAGCAATAGTTAGCATACACTTGCTAACCCAAGCCTGATAATTACATACAGCTTTTTTCCAAACAAAATATTTCCATGTTTATTTATACTCTAATGTTCCTCAAGCACGTGAATTTAATAAAAATTAACATTTGTTCTGAATACTTTTGGGACCTTTGAAAAAATAAGCATACTACACAGTTCTATGACACTTATTTGGAGTATAATGAATTAAGTACCTACTGTGGGGCTTTGTACAAAATAAGTATGACATGGTTCTGCCCTCAAGGACTTCAGTTGTAGTGGAGACAAATGTAAAAATAAGCAACTAAATATAAGTTTACAGGAGAATGTTCAGAATAGTGACCACATACGAGGGGGAAAAAAAGGAAAAAAATGCTTTTTAGACTGAGTAAACTTCAGGTCAAAATGTTCTACTATTTGATTCATAATTAAAGCCACAGAAAGAGAATAACTTAGCAACTTAAAAGTTCTTAAATTATTCAGTTAGGGGTTTTACAAATCTTCATTTCCAACATTCTAAAATTATTATTAACCAAGTATACTCAAAGTCCCAAAGAGTTACTGTATCTTGATCTATACCAATGATTCTTTAGCCCATGAACTATTAAAATTAATAAAAACTAGGGATCACTGATCCAACCATTTCTGCTTGCAGCAGTATACCTCATCAGAATTAAGGGCAAGACTGGTTTTCTCTTTGATCAGACATTAAAGAGATGTGATCTGTTTTATTTATTTATTTACTTCAAAATTTTTTTTTACTGGTAAAGTTGTTGGTTTACATAAAAGTCATACATAAAATACAGAGTTCCCAAACCACCCTATCATTAACACCTTGCATTAGTTTGATACATTTGTTGCAAATCATGGAAGAACATTTTTATAACTGTACTATTAACTACAGCCCACCATTTACAGCAGGGGTTCACTGGTTTTTATTAAACATTCATTCATTCTTCCATAAACATTGAAACAAAAAATGAATTATCCCATCACTAGAGAGATACAAGGATACCAGAGCCTCTCAAATCACAGTTTGACAAACAATGATCTAAGTTAACTAGCATTACAGAGGTTATATCTACATTATTTCTTTACTTACTCTGCTTACCAAATGGTATTCAGTAGTGGAAAATGATAAAATTATTTATGAGATTCTGTTTCAAATTTGGTTTTAACTACTATTTTCTAGGGGACAGAAATAATTCATTGAGTTTGGGGATTTAAAAAATGGTTTATGTTACAACATTCATGGTTTCTGGTTCTTTTAAAGAAGAACTATTATCTATTTCTTGTGTGTGCTTTACAAAAAGTCTAATAGGTGTTGTCTTCTCCATAAACATGATTCTTTAGAAAACTAATTCCGTAATATGCTTGCTACAAATATGCTCTCTTTCCATCTCTTTTTTTTTCAACAGTAGCTTAAATAATGCAAGTACAAATGCCACATCTTTAAATATCTGATGGGTCCTCAGCACTCTGGCATGTGGTAGCTTTGTCCCCAAGCCTTTTTTTTTGGTCCTGTCAGCTGTGAGAAACAGTTTTCTAGCAATTACTGTCACAATATGAATAAATTCAAAACTGAAAATATAAGCATTGAATATTTTCAGTAAATCTATCCCTAAACTACATTAAAATAAGGATTTAGCATGTAAACAAGGAATCTGGCAAGTTATAAGGAAGAAGCATCAAATTGTACTTTGTGTTCTATAGATAAAAGCACAATATAAGAAGACAAACAAAAAAGCATTCATACAAAGGAGAGAAATGGGAAAATGACATCAAGAGTATGAAATGAAATTAAATAAAAAATATAGCTGCAAAGAGAGCACCAATTAAAAAATAAGATTGCAAGTAATGATGTTACAGAGTTGTTACTAGTTTTTCTTCTTTTTGTGTGATTAATTATAACTTAATAACAAATAATTTTTAAAAGATTTACTTAGCATTTTCTTTATTCAACACCAATTACTTTCTTTTAGTATGTGGCTCTAAAGAAACATTAAGCAACAAGATTTTGGTTTCAAAAGTGTTAAGAAACATGCTATAAAAATGAGCAATGCTCTTAGGTTATCACTCTGAATAATAATACCCAAAATAAACAAAATACAGTTGGTTTCTGCTCTAAACTGGTTCTGTTGCCAACATATTGTTGGAGGACGTAGGAGTAACAACAAAAATTCTAAGTCTACAGGTACGACCAATAAATCCATAGTTTGTCTATGTTTATGTATTATATATATATGTATTAAATATATATATATATTTATGTCTCCTCCGTGGTCTGGCCAATAAACCTTCTCTGGTCAGAACACTGCTGTTCTAATCTCCAAATCACAATCAGTTTTGACACAGAGTGATAGTGCAGTTATTTCCAGTATACATTCTTTAAGCTCATTTTCAGAACAGGGAATATGTTGCCTTTTGTGTAGGCTAACTCTATCTTCTCATACATCTTTTTTTTACACTTTACTCCTGATGGCCTGTGCATGTTTTAGATTGCAGTTAACAAACTCACAGAACTGAAAAGTTTGAGCCTAAAATATAGTTTGTATCATCTCTGACTCTACCTTTCTCTCTCTGAGGCACTCTCTTTATCAACCATATTCAATCCATCACTAAGTTCTTTTTATCAATTCTTTCCTAATGCTCCTCATGACTCCTCAAGATTACATTTTTTTAATGGCCTGACTGCTGCTCTTTACTTCAAACTAGCAGTGTTCCTACGTTATTGCAATAACAGAAATTTCCTAAATAATCATCCAGACTCCAATTTATCTTGTACAATGCTACCAGAATAATCTCCCCCCACCCCCGAACACATCAATTTAATCATGTCATTCCCCTTTCAAAACTATTCAAAGGCTTCTCATTATCTCTAGGAGCATTTCCCAAAGCATATTCATAAAATGAGAGTTTTACAAGATTTTAACCCGTTTTCACTTAAAAAAATTTTTTAAGGGGTGGATTCTCTTGCCAAGTGCAGGTTAACAGAAAAAGTGGTTTCTTTACCCCAAGATTATTTCAGATGCTAAATACACACTACATATGTCCAAAGGGTGTATGCATTTCACATATTTATTTTATCACAGAACTCTTTTAACATAGTATACCTTGTAACCTCTCCCAGAACAGTAGGCCAGTTTCAAAAACATGAACTCCTTAGTTGCTCTTTATGAATTTCTACAGTCTGACCTCAAACTATTTCTAAACTTATCTCTCACGGACTGCTGTATGGATTCCCACCTTCAACTAGACTGTATATGTCACTGTGCTTTGAGTATGTCATATGCGTGTATAACTGTCCTCCTTCCTGTCGATTGCAGTTCTGCCAACTCCTCATAGCCCAGTCTAAGTTCTACTTCCTTCACAAAGCCTTCCCTCACAATTCAAACCTGCAATCTCTTTTTCCTCTGAATTACACCATTTATACTTTTCATATGCTGTTCCTCTTATACTCAGTCAGTATCTGAACACAAATCTACATACTTGCCTCAAGAATTTAGTTTTGGTTTGTTGGTCTTTACTCTATTCCTATGGAGCAACATTTTTGAAGGAAAAGGCATGCTTTTTGTATATGTCCCTTTCAAATAATTCAAAGGACCTCAAAATGAATTTCATTCATTGCCAAATGAATGAAAAACAATTTTAGGATAGGGTGCTATGTACCGCTCTAGATTCACTCTCCACCGTTTTGCCCCCTGCTCCAGAAAGCTGAACCATATGGATCACATCAACGAGTTTCCTTGCCCTCTGGCTTCCAGTAGAATTCAGCTATAAAGAATACCAAAAAAAAAAAATCTAGAATGAGTAGAATGAGGTCAGAGAAATTATTTAGCCTTCCACCCTACAAGGTTGAAATGGGCTGGCTGTGTCCCTTGGAAATGGTAAGACACCCTGCTGTTAGACTTCCAGTAATATGCAGGCGGTTTCCTACACTGTGGTTTCCCTTCTAGACCCTGCCCACAACTTTACATAGTCCCTTTATTAAACTCTCATCAAATTACCTAATTTGAATGTGCCATCTGTTTCTTGCCTGAATCCTAACTGATACAGATGGTAGGCACAAACCACTTGGCTGTTTTAAAAAATAGTTATTAGTCTCATAATAGTAAGAATAGGCAATGGATTGTTTGAGAATCTAAAACAAAATAAAAGTTATAATCTACGATGAGTTTTGGATTATGAGACACTTGAGAGAAGAAATCATGACTTATTCATCTTGGTATCTACCCTTGTGCCTAGAAAACTCTCTTGCACATTTTGTGCAATAAACATTTATTTAATTGAATTTAATAGTCCTTGGCAGAGACAATACAGTGAGGGCCATGTGATTGGGTTCCAGCCAGCGGAATATGGGTGGAAGTGATACATGCCTTTTTCAGGCCTGGCCCTTACATCATCCCAAGTGAGGTTCAGTTCTTTTCTCTTTCTGTCACCCTCAAAGAATTTCTAGAGGTGATATAAATGTAAGATAAATGAGAGCTGCCTGATTCAAGATATAAAAGTTTGCATTAAGCTGCTGAATTTTGTATTTATTATTGCTCCACAGCCTGGAATTATTCATATAATAAAGTTCAAATATCACTTTTTTGCATTTTAAATAGTACAACTGATTTTAACTTTGATTTAGATATTATAGCCTTCTTATGAAATGCTTCACTATTTGAAGATATAGTAAAAACTGATCATATGCTTTAGATTATACAATGAATGAAAATATCTGTCTTACTGGTAATTTATTATTGACAAACAAATGTTTGTTTAACATTAAGTAAGCCTAAAAATAAGACTATAAAATGAGGTGACAGTGATGTGAGGAGTTTTATCTTGACTATGACCCAGGAGCAGGCCCAGGTCTTATTCTTCTTGGTATAGCAGTGAAGAAATGGAGAAAATGGGATTTCTGTAGTTGAAAATCAAGGTATGAATAATGGTGTTTTAGAAGTCTGGACCTTTTTAAAGACTCACTGAGTATTTTCTTTATGATTTTAGTACCCTCCTGCTTTTATTTGTTTTATATTTTCAGTTCAAAAGCTCTTCTCAAAAAATAAGAGGAAAAGAAAGGAATGGAGCTGTCGTCCTCTGACATCACAAAGAAGATACTATCTTTTCAAGCAGTTGGTTAAGCTGTTTGAAATTTTTATGTTCCAAATGTTTTTTGCCTTTTATGGATATTTAATTATCATATTTAGACAATGCAATAGTGATATTATCAAAGGAAAAATATTTGGTATCTAAGCCTATTTATTTAAGAAAGACCACATAAATTCATACATAGCAATTGAAAGCCATTTTGTATCACTTGAGCATGTTAGAAATCTCCACTGTTTCTGAGATTTAGTCTTTCTGTTTTACTGATTTGGGTAATTGCCCATGGTTTTTGTTCCTTCAAAATTTAAACATGAAATTTTGTTGAATTTTGTTTTCAAATACCTTAGGCAATTATTTTATATACATATATAAAATGTCTTAAAGGTATTTAGCTCAGTGTTTAATGATTATGTGGGACCATGTCAAGCCCCCCCATCTTGTTGCCACCGACTTCTTGTGGCTACAGTTAACAGGCATTTTGTATAGATGGTCCCTTAAAATACTAGCTAATCAGCACACTTCCTTCAACAGTCTTTCTATTTCTTTCTCATCAGGATCATTAACAGATACATTATCAAAAATGTTTTGAGAACCTTCCACATCTCTTGAAACACAATCATTTATCTATTTTTTTCTCCAGAGCTTTCTGAGGGCTTCTCTTCTAATGCCTAAGCTAGAATATTCACTTATCCCTTCCACATTGTGGGAATCAGGGGCGTGGTGCCCCCATGATCTGGAAAATCCACATTTAAATTTTTGTGTTTTTTCTCACGGATTTAGGAGACTCTTTAGCTGCCTCTTGATTAGCAGCTGCTACCTCTCCCATTACTTTTACATTGCATACGCTACACCTTTTTTTAAAGAAAAAATTTGAAACCAGCCTTTGCAGGCCTGAAAATCTGTAGGGATGGATTTTCGTTTTCTTTTTCGTTTGGAATCATATACAAATCTACCCTTTTCACATGATGCCAAAGTCTACCAAAATGCCTTTTTTATAACAACCCTGCACATTTCTAGCCTTCATGCGTTGTCTGCTGGCCCTTGCAAGTCATCTGCTAGCCTTTGCATGTCAACTATGGCTTGCACAAAACTCCCCCAAAATTCCCATTTAATTTCTCATCCCAACTTGCAATAATGTATCGAAACCATGATGGGGAAAGTCCTGATGTGGAAGAGATAACTGTTTATCTAACTCTTTGTAGCAATGCCTTCCTTGGCTCTCATAAACTCTAAAATTATATACTGATTTCTCTCCAAGCTTCTGATTTACTGATCAGTTTTCTCCTTCAGGATCCGAGTTAGACTATGACAGCTCACTCTCCTCTGAAGTAACAACTGAGACCTGAGTCATAGATTTGGTATATGAAACGTGTGTGTGTCTTTATTTATGTATAGTTTTTCCCTATAGAGTTAAACATAAAAGCACACTTCCTGCTTATAATTTCTCGTTTTTTTTTTCTGCAAGAATTTATAATTATGTCTGAGTTGTGGCCGTAGTACTGCTTTGGCTTATTTCTGCTCTAAACATTTAAAAATATTATTTCAACCAAAATATTTTCCAAAAAAAGAAATAATTCTATCTAAGGAGAGTTTACAGTTATCATTGCTAGAATAACAGGAAATTCTGCTGAACAAATACTGAAATAAATGTATTGGCATTATAAGAAAATTTTCAATACTTTTCATGTAAGAACACTGTTCTCAGTTGTTTTAGGTTTACTAATTACAGGTCCCATGAAATGAAAATGAAAACAATTCTATGATAAAAAATTAAACCTATATCATAAATGAGTATTATTTAAATTGAAACAGATTTACACTATGAAGGATGATATATAATAAGGTCTCTTTAAAATGATGCCTTTTATGTCTTCCATATTATCACAATAACAATTATGAATTGGTATATATTTAGATGTTATGAAAAGTTCTATATCAGTATCTTCATATAGTGTAATAACTAAGGTTAAAAAAACCTGAAAAGTAAATTTTTTAGAATTTATCTATTTAAAAAAAAATCATAATAGACTCCTACTTCATACCATAACAAAATTAACTCAAAATTGATCAATGACCTAAACATAAACTAAAACCATAAAACTTTTAGGAGAAAATTTTCATGACTGTATTTGGTGATGGATTCAGAAAAATGACATCAAAAGCATGAACTACAAAAGAAAAAATATATAAATTGGGTTTCATCAAAATTAAAAACTTTTGTATATCAAAGGACATTATCAAGAAACGAAAAGATAATCAACAGAATGGGAGGAAACATTTGCAAATCATACACCTGATATGGATCTAATGTCCAGAATATATAAAGAACTCATACAACTCAATGATAAAAAGACGGCAACCTAATTAAAATGGGGCAAAGCACCTGAATGAAAATTTCTCCAAGGATGCTACACACATGGAAAATTAGTCCGGGAAAAGGTGCTCAATAATATCATTAGCCATTAGAGAAATCCAAATCAAAACCACATAAGATACCACTTCACACCTTCTAGAATGGCAACTATTAAAACACACACACTCAAAATAACAAGGGTTGGCAAGGATTCAGAGAAATATAAATATTTGCTCATTGTTGGTGGGAACATAAATGGTGTAGGTGATGTTGAAAACCGTTGGTTTCTCAGAAAGATAAGGTAAAAATTGCCATATGACTCAGCAATCCCACTATTAGGTATATATCTAAAAGAACTGAAAGCAGACACTGAAACAAATATTTGCACACTGATGAGCAGTGGCGTTATTCACAAAAAGCAAAAGGTTGAAACAACCCAAGTGTTCATCCACAGTTGAATAAACAAAATATGGTATAAACAAACAACAGAATATGATTGTGTTGTTAAGTTCTGATATATACTATCACACAGATGAACTTTGCTAAGTGAAAGAAGCCAGACACAAAAGGACAAACATTGTGTGAATCCTCCTATATGAAATATCATATAAATTCATAGAGAAAGCAAGCAGATTCGAGGTTGCCAGGGGCTAGAGAAAGAGGAATGGGAAGTTCTTAATAGGGACAGAGTTTCTATTCTGGGTATGACAAAATTTTGGTAATGGATGGTGTTGATGGTAGCAAAACAATGTAAATGTAGTTAATGCCACTGAATTGTACACTTAAAAGTGTTTTAAATGGCAAGTTTTACTATTTATGTTGTATATATTTTAATTATATATTATATATCTCACCTCAATTAAAAAAATATATAATGGCTGAATGCAGTGGATAAGCATGAATATTAGAAGGAGGGTGTAAACAAAAGTTTATCTGGTTGTAACAAACAGCTTGGCAGTTGGCAAACAGCCTTTTGCTTTCCTGACCTCTGTTCGCTGGTGCATTTTATGTCAACAATATTTCTTCAAAATATTGTTGTCTTCTAAGTGTCAACAATATTTCTTAAAAAAACCTCAGAGCACAGACCTAGACTATGTATATGATTTCAGACCCAGAAAAAAAAACAGCATAGTAGCTGGCAATAATCTGGTAAATATAATAACTATATTCCAAGCACTGTAATATGCAACATAAAAAAAATGCTTACTTAAACCCCAAAGGGCTCAAAAGAAGGAGACATATTACCTTTTAAGTAACAACTATTAAACGTAATAAAACCTTGATTATCTGCATGGACAAAATAAGGAATAAACGACACAAATAATCCAACATGCTTAGCAATGGAAACATCTTGCACATCTGGTTTTGAAAGCAAGTATTTACCCAACCCTATCTCCTACCATGTGCCAGGCCTTGTGTTATGGGTTAGAGTGGGTAAAGACATAAACTTAAACATGTAATTAAAATACAGCATGGTAAGATTGCTGACAAGAGGTCTACACGGTTCTATAAGGACACAGCTTTCCATAAAACTGCAAAGTAAGTGCTCAGAGAGCATAGAAACTGAGCATCAGGTTGATAGATAATAGTTATGTTAAAAAAAATCAGTGCTAATATGCAAAACATGACACAAACTAATGATACAAAATAATTAATGCTGATAAGAGTGTGGGGAAAAGGACACTCACCTATACTACTGAAGAGAATGTGAACTGCTAAGACTTTTTTTTAGAAAGTACTCTGGAAATATTTATTAGTAAATATTGAACCTATCCTTTGTAATGCTATTGCTGGCAATTTATCTTATAGAAAATAAAAGCATGAATAGGAAAGGATATTTGTATAATATGTTTACTGCAGCATTTTTTAGTAGTGGCCAAAATACTGCAAGCAACTCACATTTCCATCAATACATTAATCAAAGGTTAAAGAAACTGTAGTACATCTATATTATTATTTCATTAAGCTGCGAGAATGCAATATATCAGAAACGAAATGGCTTTTAAAAATGGGGATTTCAGTTACAAGTTTTTAGTTCTAAGGCCATGAAAATGTCCAAATTAAGGCACCAATAAGAGGTTATCTTCACTTAAGAAAGATTGTTGCTGTCTGGAACACCTCTATCAGCTGGGAAGGTATGTGGCTGGTGTCTGCTAGTCCCTGTTTCCAGTTCCCTTGCTACCAGCTTCTGATGCCAGTGGTTTCCTCTCTAAGCATCTGTGGGCCATCTAGATTTCTGCTCTGTCTGTCAGCACTCCAAGCATCTCCAAACATTTGTGTCTCTGTCAGCTCTGAAGCAACTGTTCTCCAAACATCTGCATCTGCTCTGAGCTTTCTCCAAAATGTTTCCCCTTTTAAGGGACTCTAGTAAACTAATCCCAACCTACCCTGAATGGCTAGAGTCACATCTCAATCTAGTCAAAAGGCCACACCTACAATTGGGTGTACCACTTATCTGTGGAAATAATCTAATCAAGAGTTTCCACCCTACAGTACTGAATCAGAATTAAAAGAAATGGTTGCCCCTACAAGATTGGATCAGGATTGAAACATGGCTTTTCTGGGGTACAGAATAATTTCAAACCAGCAGACCGTATTATGGATTAATATGCAGCTTCTAAACAACTTTAGCTCTGTTTCTTTTAACCTAACGGTGATGTCCATGACTTATACCTAATAAACACAAGTGATAGGGAGAGGTAAATAGAATGATTCCATTAAAAAAAAAAAAGTGTTCCCTCCAAAAAATCTTATTTACCTGTAAGTATTTATATATGAGTTCATCATACCCAAACCGTATAAGCATAGAAAAGCTGTAGAAGCATAATTCCAGGATACTAAGATTGGTTCTGACTAGAGAATAGGATAAGTGGGAAATACACATACATGCACACACACAGCAAAATCAAGAAAAAACATGCATGGTATAAAATAAAGGGAAAATATGTAGAACTCTATAATATTACTTACTTCCTCATTTCAAATATCACATCCTCAGAAAGATACTTTTGGAAATTCCTATCTAAATAGTTATCACATACCTAATCTGTCACATTCTAGCCCCCTTATTTTGCTTTATGGTTTTTCATATTTCTACTTGATATTATACTACATATTCATTTATTTATTGTCTGCCTCTCCCACTAGAATATAAGCCCCTTGAAGATGGGTAGGGGACTTTATGTTGTTTACTGTTGCATCCCAAGAACCTATAATAGTCCCTGATACACATGCATCAGTAAATAAAATTCTGTTGGATAAATAATTAAAAGAAAGAATGTATTACATGACATGCTAAAAATACACATGGACAAGGACAAGAAAATAAAATTAAAAATAAATATATTGGTTTGATGGGGTAATGGAATTGACAGTAACATAAAACAAAGAAAAAGGTGACTTAAGCAGTAAATTAAATTAATTCAATTTATATATTTTGACATGTTGAAAACAGAAAATCCTCAAGTGATGTGGGAGAGATGGACAAGAGAAAGAAAGGAGAGGAAAGTCTAAATTGAATAAATGACCCAAAATGTGTATGCCTGATCAAAGCTATGAAGAACAAATCCAAATGAAAACACAGCTTTTCAAAACACCTATATATTTTATATATAAGACACAGTAGTACTACTCTTTAAAACAGTTTTGTTTTGGTTTGTAAAATAATGTAAAAGAAGTAAAAACATATTTAACTGGCAGGTTTTCATAACACACAGAGGGTAAGACAATGGCAGGTGATGCTGAAAAAAGCAAGCATTTATGGACTCCTAGTAGAATAATCACATTCTTGCCATTTAACATGAAGATGTTTAAAATACCTAGCGCAAATACTGAAATTCTGAAAAATGTTCACATGTATATTTTAAGCCCCAAAAATGTATTCTTTTCTTCTCAAATTAGAATAGTTTGTAATGTGTCTATATTAGATATTCTCAAACATAATTACATACAACAAAAACTACTGGAATTAGTTTCTACATTCTTATACTATTATACAATCTATTATATTAAAAAATAAAGACTAAAATTATGTACATGTTTTCTGGGTAACACTCATTTTATATTTGTGTTATATAATTTTGAATCGAATATAATTCCTTGCTCGGTAGGAGCACACCTATTTCTTTTTATAATTGTGCAAATTCTAGTGTTCAAATAAAGCCAACTGAGGGTCTCCAGTTACGACTATAGCACAGGCTGTCTACAGCAACAAAGAACTGTGCAGGAACAATGAACATGTATCTATGTTATTTAGTTCAGCTAAAATCCATGCTTATTTTAAAATCATGTACAGTATAAAATCTCAAGAGATACATTAAACAAAAGATATAGCATTTGCCCATTTTGCTCAAAATAAAAAATTAACACTTCAGAAAGAGAGTGAAATGATTTCCTTCATGTAAGAGGCAACCTATCTCAGATTGCTATTTGGATGTCCAGTCAAAAAATTAAAAAAATATATATTTAAAATAATGGATCAGTACTCTCAAAAAGTGTTTGCAAAAACATAAAGTGACTATTTTCAATTCTGCAAAAAATAAGCTTGCATTGTATCCCTGACATTACTTATCTTCTAAATTGAGAGGCTCTCATGAAAATAGCCTATGTATTAAAATCTTTTATAATCTCAAGAATTACCTTATCTTTCCTGTTTAAATAGTAAAGAAGAATAAACTGATTTTTAGGTATATATTTCATTTTGTACGGATGACAAAACACTTATTTAAATATCAAATGTAGACATATTTAGTTAAAATCAATTAAACTGAGAAGTCCTTCCCTTCTGGCTGTCTATATTTTTCTTTAATCCTGGTCAGTGTAAGCCCTTATTACCAGTAATTTGCGACAATAACATTGAGAAAAAATGCTAGCCTCACAATTTTTGTCATTTCTCCCCTCTCTTCCCCTGCAGGCTGCTACTGTTGATGGCCTTTATGGAAATATAAATTCAATCAGCAGCTGCAAATTTCATGAGACGTCCATCTTCATGCTGAATTTCTAACTGAATGTCAAAACAATCTGTGGATTTCTCCTTGATGAAACACACATTGAATTGTAAATTTCTGCAATTTCCTCATGTTTGAATTTCAGCTGAAGCAAAATACTGCTAGCCGATATACACTGCCTATCAGGCTGAAACAAGGTATTTTCTCTTATTCTTTCATAGCATTTAAAGAGTTAATTTTTTTAAAAGCCATGATACAAAATATTTCCCTCCAAATTAAACTGAATTAATTTTTCTATACTATTATAAAAAATGAGGATATAAAGCCCCTTAATATATTTGATATGTTTTAAAAGAGATTTTTTTCCAAGAGACTTACTTATATATAGACATATTTATTTATTTGCTCATTGGTTTATTTCATTTCACTATTTAGTAGTGAAATAACTAATGCAGCTATGAACTTTGATCAAATTAATATTTTTTGTATACAATCTCAAAATAGTACATAAACGAAAAGCAATCACCAAATGATAACTAGTAAATTCAAGTTCAATTAGAAATAAATATTTCTAATTTTTCATTAAATATTGCCAAGAGTAACATACTAAAACACAGAATTAAAACAGCTAGACTATAACTTACTGTTATGGAATCTATATTATTTATAACTAACTAAGCAAAAATGTTATGTGTTTAAAAAAGACATCCTAAGGAACTCATTAACTAACATAATCCAAGTTATCAACTACTTAGTTTTATAAAGATCTTCCATTAATGTTATTAACAAAATAATTCATAGTTCTATTTTAAAATTCAACAAGACACTGCAGTAAGCAAACCTTATGGATCATCTGTAGTAAATAATAAAATGACAATGACTCATTCGCTCAACAAACAGTTACTGAGTATTTCTTATGTGCTAGGTATTTTCAACAAGTGATGGGGATACAGAGAGGCTGCAGAACACGTCACATCAGAGAAGGCAGTCAAGTCGGGAAAGACAAGAAAGCCATTTATTAGAACAGGGTGATGGGTGGGCCACGGTGGTGGCTCAGCAGGCACAGTTCTTGCCTGCCATGCCGGAGACCCAGGTTTCGATTCCTGGTGCCTTCCCATGCAAAAAGAAAAAAAAAAGGAAATGAGATTGAAGGTAGATTTCCTGTGAGCCATTTCTCAAATAACACAGAGTATATGCTACCTAAACGTATTCTAACTACAGTGCCTATGAAAGGCAGAGAGATGCCTCCTCAAAGACGTCCATATAGCAAGCCTTAAAATCAGTGTTATTTACATGACAAAAGGCATTTTGCAGATGAGAATAATTTAAGGACCCTGACGATGTGGGAAGATTATGCTGGATTACCCAGGTGGGCCCAATATAGTCACAAGGATTTTTATAAGAGGAAGGCAGAAGGACAGATAGAGATTTGAAGATGGAGGTAGGGACCATGAGCCAAGGAATGCTGCTGGCCTCTGGAAGCTAGAAAAAAACAAGAAACTGATTCTTCCCTAGAGCCTCCAGAGGGGACGCAGCCCTGATGTCATACTGATTTCAGCCCAGTGAGACCAATTTTGGATTTCTGACCTCTAGAATGATAAGGTAATAAATTTACAAAATGTGTGGTAATTTCTTACAGCAGTAATAGGAAACTAATATCATCCCATAAAGTAAGAAACGAGAAATACCATCTCATAAAATAAATGAGAAATTCATAATAAAAACAGCACCAAATCAGGGCAGTGCAGTGGCGGCGCAGTGGCATAATTCTCATCTGCCATGCTGGAGAGACCTAGGCTCAATTCCCAAAGCCTGCCTGTGCTGGGAAAAAAAAGAAAAAAGCACCAAATCAAATTTCCTAACACATTTGGAAACTTTAAAGAACACACTTCAAAATAACTCACAAGTCAAGAAGAAATAACAGTAGAATTACAAAATGATTTTAAACTTATCAGACAATCACAATGTAATGTATTAAGAGATGAGGGATGCATCTAGATTACTATTTATGGAAAATGTATATCCCTAAATGCTTATATCAGAAAACAAAAAGACCAAAAAACGAGGAGGTAAGATTTAATTCAAGAAATTAGAAAAACACAAATGGAAAAGAAAATGAAGTAGAACAACTCAATAATTGAAATAATAAGAGGAGAATGAATGAAAGAGAAAGCAAAAAGGACAATAAGAAACTAAAAACTAAAAGCTGATTCTTTGAAAGGAATTATAAACAATTCATCATGTTTAAATTGATCTAAAAAATTGATCAAGTATAAAAATAGAATGTATAAATAAATAAGAGGTGAAAGCACAAGAGAATACTATAGACAATTTTATGCCAATAAACTTGAAAACTTAAACTATACAACTACTTTATATATTATTTATTTTACATTATCATATGCTATAAACTTATGTATTATTATATGGGTACACACAAATTATAAGTAAATGGAATATATTATTTCAAACAAATATATAAATAATTACACTCATATATAAAATATATAAGTTATCAAAATTGATCCAAGAGATGATACTGGGAGCATCTGTGGGCCCACTGGACGGTGTGGTAACAGCTACTTCTGGCAAAGGATGCAGTTTTTCTTCACACCCAAAGGCTCTCGTGAAACTGCCGAGGACATTCCACAGCAGCACAGGTACAGTGCACATGAAACTAGCCTTAAAATTTCTGTAACTAGAGACTTCTGGAAAGATGGTGGTTTGACTGGCAGAACTCATTCCTCCACCAAAAATACCTAGAGAACAGGCAGAAACTGTCCTAAGCAGTGGTTCAGGGGCTCAGGAGACGAGGGAAGGACTATTGCAATATATAAGGAAGAGCTGGATGAAAAAGCAGAAAAAACTATGACTGAGAAATAGTGGTAAGTGAATTCAAATATGCCCATCCTCTACCAGGGGCTGGCAGCAGTGCACTGACCTGGATCTTGTTAGTTGGCAAAACATGGTGCAGTCTTATTTTGGCTGCTAGTGGGCAAAGTTAATCTTCTCAGCCCAACATCCAACAGCCTATAGTCTTTCCACATGAGTCTAACATACAGCAGCTCCACTGTATCCACAAGCAAACACTCTACCCATTTCCTGTTCCTATTCCACACACCCAATGCCAGCAGCTTCAGGGATGTGGGCTCCTTGGAGAGACAGGGAGGCACTCCCCTTGGAAAAAGAGGGAGATGCAGAAAACTCCTGATCTAACAGGAGGCCAGCAAGGGCAACCTTCTGGGTCCTTCAGCCTTGAACCAGACCTCAAGCCAGTCTGACCCCATCCAGTGGGCTGCTGCGGTATAGGAGTGGCACGATTGTGGGGAATAGATTGCCCAACAGCACCATATGCTTGGAAGGCTGAGAAAGTACAATCTGGGAAGCTGCTTTCTTGCCTACCCTCTAAGGCCCTTCCAAAAGAGGTTGCAGCCCCTGCATGAGACTCCGGCCTGGTGTGGTTGGGAAATACTGATGAGCCGAGTGCCAGTGGAGACCTTCAACATGAACGTAAGGAACAACAAAGTCTTGGACAAGACAGGGAAAATGACTTTCAAAATAATATTACCAAAATTATCAAATGCCCAGGAGCCAGCAAAAAAAAGACAAGACACATCAAGAAACAAGAAGACATGACCAAGCCAAACAATCAGAAAGTTGGAGGAGACACAGAATTTGGAACTAATCAAAGATGTTCAAATAAATCTCCTAAATAATTGCAACAAGATGGTTAAAGAGATAAAGGATATCAAGAGGACAGTAGAAAGCATAAAGAAGAATCTGAAAGAATACACAGAAAAATAGCAGATCTTACAAAAATGAAAGAATTTGTAGATAAAGTTAAAAATATACTAGAGGTGCTCTGCACACTGGCACCAACCCCTGTGCCCCGACTCCCAAGTCCTGATCCCCATGACCCCTGTGCCCAGTGCCTGTATGCACCCAGACCCTGTACCCCCACCACACAACCAACTCCACACAACCGTGCCCCACACCCCTGTGGCCCAAGCACTTGCACAGCCCCCATGATCCACCTCCCACTGTGCCCTGCCTCTGTCTCCCTCGCTGTGTCCTAGTCCTGTGTTCTGAAGCCTGGGGGCAGCAAACCTCACTGCTGTGCCACCTCCACAACCCTGCGCCCCATGTCCCATGCTTCCAAGCAGCAGCATAGTGCCCCCACCCCACACTCAGCCTATGCCACACCTCACCCCACACCACCCAGCACCCATTCTAGAAATACAAAACCTTAGACAACTGAGGCAAATTAACTTCCAAAGTACCCCTATCAAGATAATCAAATGCCTTGAAGTCAACAGAAAATCAGAAAGCATATGAAGATGCAGACAGGTATAGCTCAGTCTAATGACCAATTTAAAAGAGAGGAGAGACACAGACTTTGGAAAAACAAATCAAAGATGTTCGTACAACTCTACTACATAAATTCAGTGGGCTGAATAATGACATAAAGGAGATCAAGAAGACACTAGAAGGGCATAAGGAGGAATTTGAGGCCTCCATCTTGTGGCTCACATCTATGAAACTTATTCCTGCAAAGGTATAATTATGCCTAAGAGTCACCCCCAAAGAACCTCTTTTATTGCTCAGATGTGGCCTCTCTCTCTGAGCCAACTCAGCAGGTGAACTTACTGCCCTTCCCCTAACATGAGACATGACTCCCAGGGGTGTAAATCTCCATGGCAACGTGGGACATGACTTTGGGATGAGCCAGGACCCGGAATCATGGAACTGAGACAAAATTATGTTTCAGTGGAATCCTGGAATTATTCTTATGCATTATATGGATACCCCTTTTTAGTTTGTAGTCTATTGAAGTGGCTGGAGGGAAGTACCCGAAACTGTTGAGTTGTGTTCCATAAGCCTTGATTCTTGAAGATGATTGTATAACTATATAGACTTTACAATGTGACCATGTGATTATGAAAACCTTGTGTCTGATGCTCCTATTATCCAGGGTATGGACAGATGAGTAAATAAATAAATAAATAATAGTGGCGGAAAGGGGGTAAAAATAATTGGATAGATTGCAATACTAGTGGTCAATGAGAGGGAGGAGTTAGGGGTATGGATGTATGAGGGTTTTTTTTCTTTTATATTTGTTTTTCAGGAGTGATGCAAATGTTCTAAAAATGATCATGGTGATGAATACACAACTTTTTGATGACATTTATTGTGACTGTATACTTTGGATGGACTGTATGTGTGTGAATATATCTTAAAAATATTTGAGAAAGAAAATGATATGGCAAATGTGGCAAAATGTTAAAACTGATAGATCTGGGTATCTAGGGTAGTGGGTTGGAGTTCTCTGTAAGAATTTTGTATTACTTTACAACTTTCTTGTAAGTTTGAAATTCTTCAAAAGAAATGTTTAATGAAAAAAGTCTGATCCAGATGAATTAGAAAAACTCAACAGAACCTGTAATTATTAAATTGAATCAGTTGTCAAAAACTTTCTTGCAAAAAATGACCACTGAGCCCAAATAGTCTACAGGTAAAATTTCTAGGACATATGGGAATAGGTAACTCCTGTCTTATACAATCTGTAGAAAGAGGAAAGAAATGCCTTATTCTTCAGAATACAGCATGTGATACCAAATCAAATGAGACCAGTAAAAGAAGGAGAAATAAGGCCAATCTCACTTATTAAAAAAAATGTGTAGGGCGGTGTGTTGATGGCTCAGTGGCAGAGTTCTCGCCTGCCATGCCAGTGACCTGGGTTCAATTCCTGGTGTCTGTCCACGCAAAAAAAGAAACTATAAAATAATTTATAAAATATATTAAATATATATTTATTGCCTGTCAGACATTTTCCATACTTTCTTGAAAGTTCAGCTAGACATTTTTCAAAGAGTTATATTTTATGCAGCATTATTGGGTATTTTGTTGCAGAGCAATTTCTCAGGTTTAGCCTGCCTTATTGCTGAAAGTCTTTCTATGATACTTTAAAGATTTTAATTTGTTAAAAACTAACTGAAGCGTATTACATTTTAAAAGAATATTTGTTAATAATCTATCTGCAAAGAAAGAAAAGGGCTGCAGTTCATCATGCATTGGGTACAACTTATCCATCAAAACTCCAGCGAAAGGGAAGGGGCGAACGAGGCAGAGTACGACAGGTGAAGAGAAGCAGAGGCAGGGAGAAAAGGAGGGAAGGAGGAGAAAAAGGAAAGGAGAAAAAGAGGAAGAAGCTAGAATAGAAGCTAATACTTAGCATGCCACAACCTCTCCTAAATACTGTCATACTTATTTAATCTCCCAATTAAAACTATGATGATAGGTACTATTATTATTCCCACTATATCCATGAAGAAGCAAGAAAGAGATAAGTTGCAATTACTCTAATTTTGGGGGGTGGAAAAGGGATAAGATACGCAGAACTAAAACATGAATTTCTAAAAATGAAAGTTAGTATTTGATCAGTCATCTTTTCTATCTTCAAGATTATGTAGCTCTTAATCTCATTATTTTACAGTTGAGAAAATGGAGGCTTTGAAAAAGAATAAGAATAAATTCCCATGCAGGGTTTAAAAAAAGTCCCAAAATGACAGACAGGACTAGAAAATAAATCTTCAGATTCATATTTTGCCTTTCAATACTTCAGATAAAACTTTCTTACTGATGAACTAAAAATTTATCACAGTATACTACTCATGAAATTCTAATATCACCCACACGAGATATCCAATAGTCTCATTAAACTTAACAGATGAACAGCACATAGTTTGCTAAAGTTCCTTCTATTTTTTAATTTTACTTGTTCCAAGTAAAAGTCTCCTTGTATTTGAAAAGGCATTATAAATCATGTTCATACAATGATTCCTAAGCTTAGCTGATGACTGGCCTCACCAAGGGAGGTTTGTGAAATTCAGGTTCTTTCTAAAGGGAAATCACAGGTACCATTTAGCAGCTATTTCCCAGTCCTTGCCTAGTCTCATAGTCTCCTTCTATATTGTATGCAGTTGTTTCAGTCTATTTCCATTCTACAGCTTGGAGAGATGTTAGGTCTAACATAAAGGCCAGACCATCCATACCATGAACTCAAAAACTGGGAACAAGCAGCCCCAGATACATATCAAGGACTCTCTCAGTGACAGGCCCCCTCCTCTTGGGATGGACAAATACGCAACACTAATAGCACAGGGGCTTTCCTCTCCTATGTGAAAGTGGGGTATGCAGAGCTGCATCCACTATTCTTGACTTGAGATGCTGGCCTCCCTGCGACATTGGCCATGATGGGATCTCTTCCCTTGCTCTTTTGGACTCTTTTTGCTATATTAGTAATAAAGTGGTCATTTGCTGAAAGTTTCTGTTTTGCCTAAGCCTATTTTCCCACAAAGCACCACAAAGCAACTCACTCTACAGATTTTGGCACCAGAGAGCAGAGTTCACAGGAAAGTATGCAGTGGGTTGATTTTCTGGCCATTCTTTTCATCATTATTACATTCCTTTTATACAGGAGTGTCTCGGGCAACACAACACGCACGGCTTTGCTGGGTATACTGAGGGGTCATTCCACCCAACCAGCCTGGGTAGAGGTTCCAACCCACAGCTCTGGGGATAGGGCATGGTGTCTCCATCCTCTAGGAGAGGGAGAGGCAGTAATAACGGGGCTGTGAATATCAGGGAGTTGGTTAGCTGGTTCTACTCTGAGCTAAATAAGCTTGGAACTTCCATAGCCCGGCATACACTCAATGGCTCATGGCTTCTTTTATCTATTCTCATTCTGGAACCAGGCATACCTGCAAGTAGGCCACCCAGACTGATCTTGTGATTAGTGTGAGGCCAGTCATTATTCAAGAGACTATCAGAAGTGAAGATGGGGACCCAGAGGTGAAAATGAAAGTATGAGCTTTTATAGAGAAGGAGATATGGGGTATGAAATATAGGTATGGACAGAAGCCTGGAAAGGATCTCTTCTCTTGGCTTTCCTGACTTTACAATGAGGGTTCCAATACCCTGATTAACCAGGCTGAATGGAGGAGTCTTGGGTAGCTCACATCCAATCCCATCCTCCAACAAACTCTTAATCAGTTGAAGTTAGAGGAGGAGGCAGGGCAGGGTCAGGTGGGGAGGGAGTAGCTGATTACACAGTCACTGACTGACCAGATCCTTCGTGGAGTCAGAGGAACATATTCTACTCTGAGTAATCTCCTCCTAATTCCAACTAAGCCTTGGAGTAATAAGGAGGAAGCCATGGTCACAATGCAACAACTGGGTGTTGACACATGAATACTCCACCCCCATCAGAGGGATTTAGTTTCTCACCAGAATTTCATTTCATGATGGGATACTGATGATTTTATTAGAAAGGGCCTCCTGAGTGGGGTGATAAATTGGTTCTGCTCCTCACACTGGGGCTTCCCCTGGGACATGTGATTGAGCAAGTTCATTGTACCTTCCCTATATGGGGTAAGGGCTCCTATACTAGAAGAGTGGCCGCTGTGGTAACTGACAAAGGAGCCAGGCAGGTGGGCAGTGGGTTCATGACTGTTAACAACAGAAAAAGTCTGAAACCCATGAGATGAGTTGATGGCCGCCCTTTCCTCTGGAGGCCTGCACTCACTGAGCTATGTCCTTAAAGCTATTGGAGCAAGGGGTTCCGAAGGATGGAGAACTTCGGAAAAACACAACCTAGAAGGGGGACCACAGGCTCAAAAAGAACAATCAATCCCTGCTCAACCCTCTCTTTCCCTACAACTCCCAGATATGGGTGGTAGAGGAGGAGGATCCTTCAGGTCCCCCACCTCTCACTTGGGCCCCAACTGAAGAGTCTGGCTCCTGGAAAGGAACTTGTTACTGAGACGACTAAGTTGGAAATACCCGAGGGGTGGGGCCACCTTGCCCAATCCCCAGGGACCAAAGGCTGTATGCTCCAATGCATGTACAATTTGGGGCAGTGGACAAACATTTATGGCACTTTTGCATAGAGGCACCCAGGTGACTAACATTCTAAGAAATGCAGAAGGAAGAGGCTGGTGAATAGTGTTGCAATATTTTGGGCATTCCACGTGAGTATGGAAACGGGAGGTTACTACTATCCTGAGGGTTGGCACCTATAGCCCTTTGGCCATCTCTGTGGCTGTGTTTCCTGCCAGCGAATACATTATATAGATTGTTATCCTGTACCATTGTACATCCCAGCAGCAACTACAATGATATGCTCTCCCATCCCAACAAATTCTGTTCATAATGGTCAAATGAGTGGCAGACTGTACACTCTCAGTGCATTCACTTCTTTGCCACATTGTCCAGCAGTGGCAATACAACCTCCCTGATGAGGAAAAGGACATTACAAATTTCACAAAAGACCTTCTATCTGTGGGTGACCTTTGCTCCACTATCTCTGCCAAAAACAGCCCAGTGTGGCCAAAGAAAAAGACTAGTGGAGCATGGCAGCTAACTATAGACCATCAGCACTTAAATACAGACATGCCTCTTTTTGCTCCTATGGTCCCAGACATTGTGACTCTTACAGAAGCAATTACGGCCTCCACCAGAGTTTGGTATGCAGTTGTTGACATGATGAATGCCTTTTTCTCCATCCCATTCCAGGAGGAGGAGCAGAATTACTTCCTTTCCAGTGGCAAGGCCTATAGTATACCTTCATTGTACTACTGCAGGAGTATTTAAATTTCTCCACTATCTGCCACCAATTGATGGAACAAGATTTGAGTAAGCTAACCCTACCCAAAGGACCACAAGTATTCCATTATATTGATGACATCATGTTAGTGGACCAGAGCAAGAAGCAAACTGCCCAGGGATGACATGTATTGCTAACTGGGTTTTGACAGTCCAGACAGGCCTTAAATCCCAACAAGACGTACAGCTCAGCTCAGCAGGCTAACTTCTTAGGTAGTACGTAGGCAAAAGCCCAGGGCCAGATTCCTGACCTGGTTAGGGACAAATAACTGAAGTTCCCAGACAGAGCCCAGTGCTACCCCTCCTTCAAAAGGCAACTTCTGGAGTGCTACTGGGCCTTGGTGAAAACAGAAAAGATAACTGAGAACTCCCTCTTGAGGACAGAAATCCTCATCATGTTCTGGGTCCGGGATAATTAGAACATTTTCTCAGGCAAAGCCAAACAGAATAGCATCAAACGGAAGTGTACATTCAGGATCACACTCACTGGGTCCTCAGAGAGTCACACACTTGCATGAGTGGTTGGTGGAGGCTCCCTTAACAATGATCCTGTTTTAACACCAGATCAGAGCCCTTCCCTCCCTCTTGGAGCATCTAGAGGACCCCAAGTCAAGGATATCCCACCAGATGCTCAACAGTGATTCACTGATAACTCAGCCAAGCTGAAGCCAGCTGGCATCCACTGGGCAGCAACCACTGTCTCCTTTGCCTTGGACGACTATAAACTGCCTGTGGTACTGGAAAATGTGCCAGTGGGCTGAACTTCTTAGCCCTGGGACACCTGGACTCAAGCATCCCTGTTTACGTGTTTACTGATTCATGGGCTATTGTCAACAACTTAGCAGCCTGATCAGGTAAATGGAAGGAAATGTGATTGGAGAATCAAAGATTCCTCAGAGTAAGGAAACAGTTGGAAACAACTGGCAACATGGAAAGGCAACATATATGCAACTCACATTAATTTGCATAGCAAGAGCCAACATCAACAATGAATATCATTGGAATGACTGAGCTGATAAAGGATGAACTGAGCTGCTTTATGCCCCTGAAAGGCTGGAGATCTTCCTGGGAGAGAGGAGGAGAATGAGCCCTGCCTGGAGGAAAAAGACAATGAATTTAGCCTTGGTAACATACATGAAATAGCTGAATTTCCCGTGGTTGTTTCCACCACTGGGTGAATCCACCACTGAACTGGAAATGGAAATTCTAACACCATGAAATTATGGGCCCAGGAACATGGAATATGTCTTTCAATAAAAGAGGTGCAATCAACAGAGCAACCTCTTCAATAAATGGGGTTTGGAGAACTGGATATCTACAGGCAAAAGAATGAGAGAGGCTCCATATCTCACACCTTATACAAAAAGTAATTCAAAATGGATCAAAAACCTAAACATTAGAGTTAAGACCATAAAACTGTTAGAAGAAAATGCAGGGAAATAGCCTATAAATCTTGTAATAGGAGGTGGTTTCCTACACCTTACACATCCCAAGCACAAGCATTGAAAAAAAATAGATAAATGGGATCTCCTTAAAATTAAACACTTGTGCATCAAAGAACTTTGTTAGGAAAAGAAAAAAAGCAGCCAGCAGGAGACAATATTTGGAAATCCCTTATCAGATAAGGGATATCCAGCATATATAAGGAGATTCTTCAACTCAACAACAAAAAGACAAACAATTCAATTTAAAAAAATGAGCAAAAGACACGAACAGACACTTTTCAGAATAGAAAATATAAATGGCTAAAAGGCATATGAAAAGATGCTCAACTTCACTGGCTATTAGGGAAATGTAAATTAAAACCGCAATGAGATATCATCTCACACCCACTAGAATGGCCATTATCAAAAAAACCCAGAAAATGACAAGTGCTGGAGAGGATGTGGAAGAAGAAGCACACTTACTCACTGTTGGTGGGAATGTAAAACGGTACTACTGCTCTGGAAGGCAGTTTGGCGGCTCCTCAAGAAGCTAAGTATAGAATTACCACATGATCCAGCACTCCCATTACTAGTTATATATTCACAGGAAAAGGACACAAATGGACATTTGCATACTGATGTTTATAGCAGCATTATTTAGGACTGCCAAGAGAATGAAATAGCCCAAATGTCCACCAGCGAATGAGTGGCTAAACAAGCTGTGGTATACACATAGATGGAACACTATGCAGCTGTAAGACAGAATAAAGTCATGAAGCATGTAACAATGTGGATGAACCTTAAGGACATACTGAGTAAAATTAGCCAGAAACAAAAGGACAAATACTATATGGTTACACTAATATGAACTAATATTAAATGAGTGAACTTTGATAAAGTTAAGAACACAGGTTATCAGGAAATAAAAAGAGGGTAGAGATTGGGCAGTTGGTACTGAAGGAATACAGATTATGCAACAGGACTGACTGTAAAAATTCAGAAATGGATAGCATAATCCTACCTGATGGTAGCACAATAATATAAGTACACTGAATGAAGCCGAATGTGAGTAGGGCTGGGGGCACATATCAAACCAGAAGGAAAGATAGAGGATAAAGACTATGATGGTATAACGTACGAATGCCTAGAGGGGACAATGATGGTGAATAAATGTACAAATACAAAAACGTTTTTGCATGAGGGAGAACAAATAAATGTCAACGTTGTAAGGGGTTGAAAATGGATAGTATACAGGACAAGGTACAATCAATGAAAACTAGGGTCTATAGCAAACAATAACATTGTATTATGCTTCCACTGAATGTAACAAAGGCATTATACCAATACTAAATGTCAACAAGCAGGAGGTATGGGTGAGCGGCATGGATTCTATGTGGAAGAAAAGGAAATGTCTTTACACAGATTATGGTGATGAAGATATGTCTATTTACTTAGGATGGATTGTATGGTATGTGAATAAAGCTGTTTAAAAATAAACAGAGAGTCGGGTAGGCCACGGTGGCTCAGCAGGCAGAGTTCTCGCCTGCCATGCCAGAGGACTCGGGTTCGATTCCCAGTGCCTGCCCATGTTAAAAAAAAAAAAAAATGAACAGAGAGAAACAAGTGCTAGGGAAAATATGGAGAAACAGATGTACCTCTTCCCTATTGGTAGGGAGCCTGAGAGAGGCAGCCCCCCCAGAGGGCAGTGTGGTGGTTCCACAGAAGGCTAGGGGTGGAGGTGCCATATGATCCTGCAACACTGTTGCTAGGTATATACCAGATAGAACTGAGAGTGGAGACACAATGAACTTTGCACAATGGTGTTTACAGAGGCAGTGTTTGTGATTCACATTGGAGGGAGGTGGCCTAAGGGTACAACCACTGAGGAAAGGAGGGAGAACTTTGTGTTTACATACAAAGGACTACTGAGTAGCTGAAGAAGGAAGGAATGAAGTTGTGAGGCATGCAACTAGTGAATAAACTTAAAGGACAGTATGTTGAATAAAACGTCAGAAACAAAAAGATACCTCACTCATATGGATTAACTGTAACATACAAACTCACAGAACTGAATTCAAGAGCATGGGTTATCAGACTGGGGCCTATTGTAAAAGCTCGTAGATTGTAGGTTCTTACAGCAGTCACATATATTTAGCAGTTGTAACTGATACTTCCAAATTCTGAGATACTGAGCTATTTGTATATTTGTATGAAACTTCAGGTATTCATGCAACACTTGAGACTCAGAGTTACAGCACAAAAGCTATGAAAGTCATCATTACCCCATTCAGCAACTGTTAAAAAAGCTGTAAAAGAGATCAGACTTCATCTAGGGATATGAATGAAGCTGATCTTGATAGGACCAAGGTAATCAAAACCTGGGTAAAGGATGATACGGCCCATATTTTCAAACTTCAACCTCTGTGCAAGAGCAAAGGGAGAGATGTTTATGTGGTGCAAAATTTATAGTTTGGGTAGCATATTACCTAATTTACCTTGCATGGTCAGTTTACTTGAACACCATAATTACATGGAATCTTGAATAGGGCATGGGATCTTGTTGGTTTGTCCAGGTTATTGTGATGCCCTGATATATTCCAGAGTAATCTGGGCAGAGAATAAAAAAGTATTTGCAAAGTCCTGTTGGAGAACTGGGGAGACAGGAGAAAATATTCAACTTCCTCATTAGAGAATTCTTGATATTCTCGCAAGCAGTGGGGACAACCAATAGGCTGAGACTTCAGTCTTGGGTCTTGCTCCTATGAAGCTTATTCCTGCAAAGGAGAGGCTAACCCTACTGATAATTATGCCTAAGAGCCACTCCCAGAGAACCTCTTTTGTTGCTAAACTGTAGCTTCTCTTTCTAAACCAACTCAGCAGGTAAACTCACTGCCCTCCCCCCTACTTGCGACCTGACTCCCCAGAATGTAAATCTCCCTGGCAATGTGGAACCTGACTCCTGGGGATGAGCCAGGACCCAGCATCCTGGTAATAAGAAAGCCTTCTTGACCAAAAGGGGGAAGAGAGAAATGAGATAAAGTTTCTGTGGCTGAGAGAGGTCAAACAGAGTTGGGAGGTTATCCTGGAGGTTATGCTTACACGTTATATAGATATCCCTTTTAGTTTATGGTGTATTGGTGTGGCTAGAGAGAAGTACCTGAAACTGTTGAACTGTTTTCCAGTAGCACTGTTTCTTGAAGAAGACTGTATAATGTGTCTTCTTCAAGAAACAGTGCTAAAAAAAAAAAAAAAAGGCTTATTTACAATGTGACTGTGTAATTGTGAAAACTTGTGTCTGATACTCCTTTTATCCAGGGTATGGGCAGATGAGTAAAAACATAAATGAAAAAGTATTAAACATAAATAAATAATAGGGGGAGATAAAGGTTAAAAATTGGGTAGACTGAAATACTGTGGATCAATGAGAGGGAAGGGTACGGGTACTGGATGTATGAGTTCTTTTTTTTTCTTTTTATTTCTTTTTCTGGAGTAATACCAATGTTCTAAAAATGATCATGGGGAAGAACAGACAATTATGTGATGATACTGTGAGCCATTAATTTTATAATATGGTTGGAATGTACATGTATGGATATTTCTCAATAAAAATATCAAAAAAAAAAAAAAAGAGGCCCAATCCACCATTTACCAATGTAAAAGATGCCAGCTACAAACCAGAGGCTGAAAAGGGCATTTAGGGGCTATTCCTAGAGGGGCCATACCAGGCCATTCATAACAAGTGGACTATTCTGGCCCTCTCCCACCAGCTCGAGGTATATCCTATGCCTTGGCCACAGCAGCTATCTATTCAGGCTATGGACTGACATGTTACATACATGAGATACCTTAGAAAAGCAGCTCTGTTCACCTCTGCGGGTACCCAGACAACATCTCTTCTGTACCCCCCTATACTGCACAGTCCACTCAACAATGGACTTTCCATGTAATCCACCAACCACATGCAGCTGGCACTGCAGAGAACTTTTAATAGTTGCCTAAAAAAGGAACTTCAGCATCTATACCCTGACTACACTCTTACTGGATAGACTGCCTGCCTTACTTGGGCCCTCTGGAAATTGAGCTCAGCAATTCCCCCAAAGGGAAACACAGCCTTATCTCACTTTCTAGCCCAGTGAGGGGATGAACCCAGGTTTCTCTGCATGGTGCTTTAGACCCATCAAGATGAAGACTGGTCCCAAAGGAGGATCAAAGACACACCACTCAGGACTCTCCTTTTTAGCAGCTGTCAGTGGATCATTCTGATTGTTACCCCATCATACCCTACATACAATTCCGAGGATGCTGGGAGGTTAGAAACAGCAGGTGAAGGGGCAGGATAAAGGAAGTCTACCTAAAAGTGCTTACTTAATACACATGGGGTGACAACCCAGTGGGCTGGACCTGTGGGGCCTGACATACGCATACTGGAGGTTAGTGATGACACCTATCCCAGGTTGGGCCAGCAGTACCCTTGGGAAAGGTCATGGAATATCTTCAAGGAGTCCTAACCACTCCTATCTATCAATAAGGGGTGAAAATGGGTTAAAAGATATGGATAAGGCATCAGATTAATGAGGAGTGAGGTTATAGCTCAGGGCAAGGGGCAGACAGACTGGGTGGCCTTATTGGGAAAGACGAGTTACTACAAATAGGCCAAGATAAGTGTCTCTCACCAGAAGCGGTTACATGACCAGGACTAGTTACTGCTCCCCTCTCCTATTTTCCCCAGACTTTACCCAACTGACCTGGACCACTGTATTAGCAGGGAACCTGAGATACTGCTGGATTTGCCATTTGACTCCAAGTTATCCTCTTTACCGAGTCTGGATTGACATCCAGGAGTTGATTTTTCCTGCCTCATATGTAAACTAACATCAGGAAATCCTTTATTTATGTTCTATGACAAAAGTAAGAGAATGCCATTGGCTATTCATTCTCCACAACTCCAACAACTTTCTATGTAACAAAACTGGCACATGTAAAAATACATTTTATTGCCATTTGTGTAGCTTAAATGTAAAGCACTTATGTTAAATCCTAATTTGTTAAAAATTATACAAAGTTTGCTGAATTTAAACCAGTGGTGTATAGGTAAATGTTTAACAACTAGCTTTCAGGGTAGTGCTGACATGAATAGTTCTTTCTGCTATTGACTAAGACGAAACTGTTGGAATTTCATTCATTGAAGTTGAGCAATGATTTGAGCAACTTCTTTGTTGAATTGGATTCTAGGTTTTGAATCTTGGAACAATCTTTCCTCAGTTTTTGTGTTACTCACAATACAATGGCTATGGACATGAAATACTTTTAAGTTTAATGAGCATTATTTTCATTTTCTCCATCACTTTATTAAGAGCAAACAACAAACAAAACAATAAACTGAACCCTGATTTGTAGCATTTGCCAATTTCTGTGATGTAACACTTCACCAAGATGAAGAATAAGCTATCAACATGGCATCACTGAATGCGGAATTAGAATAAGAACACTGTAGTCCACCTTCAAAGAATATTTCACCAAAGAGATATGACAGGCATAAATAATCTCAAAAGCATATATAAAAGTAAAATGTAGTAAATTAGGAAGTGATGAGTTTGAGTATTATTATTTTCATTTTTACTATAGCTTAGTTAATTATAGGTTTATATGATTTAATTTTAAATAATGTCTGTGGTTTAATAACGAGCTTACAAAATTCCTGAAAATTTAACAGCTCTCAGGAGCTAGTACAAGGCTGGTTTCAGTATACCTCTGAAAAAAACCGAAAAACACTACTGCGTTTCTGAAATTTCACATAAAATCATACATCTTTCTTGGTCTAACAAATTTTACAAAGTTACCTGATTTAGCAAAACACAATTCATGACTTCCGGAGAAGATGGCGGCTTAGTAAGACGCGCGGGTCTTCGTTCCTCCTCCAGAAAAGCAACTAAAGAAACAGAAACAATACGAAACAGCTCCCGGAGTCACGACAGAGACCAAAAAGACAGCGTACCCCATTCTGGAACAGCTGAACGGGCAGGGAGAATCTGCTGCGGTGAGATACCCGAGGGGCGTGCGTTTTCCCGGCCGGGGCGGCTGGCGACTGGGGTCCCCTCCACGCACGTGGCTCCCCGGTCTGATTGGGAACATTGGATAGCGGGGCCCTCCCGTCACGCTTGGCGTTTCGGGCCAGCTGGGCAATTAGGACCGGCACTCTCCCAAGCTGAGGCGGCCAGAGACCCCCGCCTCCACACGCGGTTTCCCGGGCCGACTGCCGAGCAGACAGACGAGCGCCACCTACTGGGCAGGAAAAGAAAAACAGAGCCCAGAGATTTCACAGAAAAACCTTTCAACCAGCCGGGTCCCACACCCAGGGAAATCTGATCAAATGCCCAGACACCAGCAGAAAACAGTGGATGACGCTCGGAAAATTGAAGATATGGCCCAGTCAAAGAAACAAACCAATAGTTCAAATGAGATACAGGAGCTGAGACAACTAATGCTGAATATACGAACAGAAATGGAAAAACTCTTCAAAAACCAAATCAATAAATTGAAGGAGGACATGAAGAAGACATGGGCTGAACAAAAAGAAGAAATAGAAAATCTGAAAAAACAAATCACAGAACTTATGGGAGTGAAGGACAAAGAAGAAAAAATGGAAAAAACAATGGATACCTACAATGGTAGATCTAAAGAGACAGAAGCTACAATTAGTGAACTGGAGGATGGAACATCTGAATTCCAAAAAGAAACAGAAACTATAGGGAAAAGAATGGAAAAACTTGAGCAGGGGATCAGGGAACTGAATGACAATATGAAGCGCACAAATATACGTGTTGTGGGTGTCCCAGAAGGAGAAGAGAAGGGAAAAGGAGGAGAAAAACTAATGGAAGAAATTATCACTGAAAATTTCCCAACTCTTATGAAAGGCCTAAATTTGCAGATCCAAGAAGTGCAGCGCACCCCAAAGAGAATAGACCCAAATAGGCATTCTCCAAGACACTTACTAGTTAGAATGTCAGAGGTCAAAGAGAAAGAGAGGATCTTGAAAGCAGCAAGAGAAAAACAATGTGTCACATACAAGGGAAACCCAATAAGACTATGTGTAGATTTCTCAGCAGAAACCATGGAAGCTAGAAGACAGTGGGATGATATATTTAAATTACTAAAAGAGAAAAACTGCCAACCAAGACTCCTATATCCAGCAAAATTGTCCTTCAAAAATGAAGGAGAAATTAAAACATTTATAGACAAAAAGTCACTGAGAGAATTTGTGACCAAGAGACCAGCTCTGCAAGAAATACTAAAGGGAGCACTAGAGTCAGATACGAAAAGACAGAAGAGAGAGGTATGGAGTAAAGTGTAGAAAGAAGGAAAATCAGATATGATATATATATAATACAAAAGCCAAAATGGTAGAGGAAAATATTATCCAAACAGTAATAATACTAAAAGTTAATGGACTGAATTTCCCAATCAAAAGACATAGACTGGCAGAATGGATTACGACCCAGCAATACCACTGCTAGGTATCTACTCAAGGGACTTAAGGGCAAAGACACAGACGGACATTTGCACACCAGTGTTTACAGCAGCATTATCTACAATTGCAAAGAGATGGAAACAGCCAAAATGTTCATCAACAGACGAGTGGCTAAACAAACTGTGGCGTATACCTATGATGGAATATTATGCAGCTTTAAGACAGACTAAACTTATGAAGCATGTAATAACATGGATGGACCTAGAGAACATTATGCTGAGTGAGTCTAGCCCAAAACTAAAGGACAAATACTGTAAGGTCCCACTGATGTGAACCGACATTCGAGAATCAGCTTGGAATATATCATTGGTAACAGAGACCAGCAGGAGTTAGAAACAGGGTAAGATAATGGGTAATTGGAGCTGAAGGGATACAGACTGTGCAACAGGACTAGATACAAAAACTCAAAAATGGACAGCACAATAATACCTAATTGTAAATTAATCATGTTAAAACACTGACTGAAGCTGCACCTGAAATATGGTTTTTTGTTTGTTTGTTTGTTTGTATCTTTTGTTTTTGTTTTTTTCTTTTTCCTTTATATATATATATATTATTAGTATTATTATTTTAATTCTCTTCTCTATATTAACATTCTATATCTTTTTCTGCTGTTTTGCTAGTTCTTTTCCTAAATCGATGCAAATGTACTAAGAAATGATGATCATACATCTATGTGATGATACTAAGAATTACTGAGTGCATTTGTAGAATGGAATGATTTCTAAATGTTGTGTTAATTTCTTTTCTTTTTTTTGATTAATAAAAAAATTAAAAAAAAAAAAAGAAAAAAAAAAAAAAACACAATTCATAAGAAATTACTAGTATGCCCAAAGAAAACCCAACCCAGGAATATATTTGACTATATTTTAGTTCAAAATTTTAAGTTAGATTATTAAGTTTATACAGAAAGAATTCCAATGTTTAACTCTCTGGGTCTGAAGGCTTTCCTTTATCCTACAACACACTGCTGATATAACATTGATAAGAACTTGTGCTATTTCAAAATAATTTTATTAGGACATAACCAATTATTATGAAGCTTACTACTTATTATAGGCTGCCTCATACTTTCCCCTCACCTCATGAGATTAGAAGTAAGCAAGGAAAGCAAGGAAAAGTTAAAAGCAGAGAAAGGAAGATACTTAAACTCTGAGGCAAATATTGAGTTCCTAAACTAAAAAAAAAGGATACAGAGGAAACAGTGAGTACTTTCTTTGGGATCAACAAACTGCTGAGGCAATTAGAAGTTCAATGGAAGAGGCTCTTTTAGCCCAAAAGAGCAGTAGAATATATATCATGTATCGTTTTTTAAATCTAGGATCACCTACTACTGGAATTATAGTATATAAAGGGGCCTTCATTCTTGAACATGTATTCACCTTCTTTTCAGAATCCCAACCTCATGCAAGTACCCTACATATTCATGCAACAGATGAAAAGCATTTTATTCATACAAAGACAACAAGAAATTAATGTGATAATCTTGCTAGGAATAAATTTAGAAGGGCAGAATGGTATAATGGCAAGCGTAAGAGTATAGTCTGATAACCCAGGTTTCAGTCCTAGCTCCTTCATTTATTAGATTACTGACCCTGGCAAATTCACTAACCTGTTAACAGCAACTTTCCCTTCTGCAAAGTAAAGTAATCTGAATCACAAGATTTGGGAAAGATTATACAAGATATGATAACCAATTCACTGAGGCCAACATAATATTTGGAGAGAGAAGGGGAAACTACATAGTAAAACTGACATAATATGAATAAGATCATATCTTCAGAGTTACCTTAAAGGTACAGAACGGTACACAGGTTAAAGTTTTGATAGCTGCAGACAGCACTCAGAACTAGATAGGCAGAAGAAAGGGCATTGAGAATCTCAAAGTCAGTGGTTCTCTATCACATATACATATGCTTTGACAAGGTCACATGAATGTCTAGTCCACATCTATAAAGATAGCAAACACATCTTTACTATGGAGATAGAAGTAACAGGTTCTGAGGACCTGAGGTCAGTGAATACGTGAGTTCCACATCTATGGCAGTTTGAAGGGTGTCTGTAGCCCAGAAAGGATCATGTTCTTTTAATCCATTCCTGTGGGTATAAGCTTATTGTGGGTGGGACCTTTTGATTAGGTTATTTCAGTTGAGGAGTACTGCGGGGTGGGTCTTAATCCTCCAACTGGGGTTCTTTATAAGAGGATGAAAGCCATACAGAAGCTAAGAAATGAAATTCAGGAAAGCACATAGAAAAAGACACAGAAGCTAGGAAAGAAGCCACAGATGGAGTAGCCAGAAGTTGAAGGCAACAAAACCTGGGAGAGAAGGACCAGCAAACATCGCCATGAGCCTGGCCATGTGACAAAGGAGTCTGGACTGCAAGAAGCTTTTCTTCAGAAAGAAGGTATTATCCTGTTGACGCCTTAATTTGGACATTTTTCATGGCCAAAGAATTTTAAGCTTGTAAGTTAATAAGTACCCAGTGTTATGTGAATTATATTTCAATAAAGCTGTTTTTTTAAAGAAAAAAAAGTACCCATTGTAAAAGCAATTTCTGTTATATTGCATTTTTGTCAGCTTTAGCAAACCAAACCAACATCTAATTTTCTTTTGCTTTGATTCCATTCTCACCAAGGGATCTTCTCATCTTCAAGGATTCTGAAACAAGAGAGTTCAACTCAGGCTGGGTTACTCAGGGTGCTTGTGTTGGTCATCTGTTTCCCTTGTCCTGTGCTCCAGTCACTGGTTAGCACTCCAGAAATTAGATGAGTGTGGTAGTTTGCTTTATGTTTTTTTTTTTTTAACTTTTTTTATTGTATAGTTTAGCACATACACACAGCAAAGAAGTAAAAAAAAAACAATAGTTTTCAAAGCACTCTTCAACAAGTGGTTACAGGACAGATTCCAGAGTTTGTCATGGGCTATCATATGATCCTCTCACATTTTTCCTTTTAGCTGCTCCAGAATATAGAAGGCTAGAGGGCTTAAATATTATTTACCATCACAATTGACTTTTTTTCTTTTTTCGTGAACAATAACATAAGTACAAAAAAACTATAAATTTCAAAGCACAGTACCACAATTAGTTGTAGAACATATTTCAGACTTTAATATGGGTTATAATTTCACAAGTTTTAGGTTTTTACTTCTAGCTGCTCTAAAATACTGGAGACTAAAAGCGGTATCAATTTAATGATTCAGCATTCATATTCATTTGTTAAGTCCTATCTTCTATGTGTAATTCCACCACCACCTTTGATCTTTCCATACCTCTCTTTGGGGTTGTCTGGGCTATGGCAATTCTAAATTTTTGATATTGGAAGGGTCTGTCACTAATATGGGGTAGGGAGATGGAATTATCTGATGTTCTGGAGAGGCTGGGCTAGGTTTTATGACTTATCTGGACCAGGGACCCATCTGGAGGTTGTAGGTTTCTGGAAAATTACTCTAGTGCCTGGAACCCTTGTGGAATCTTATGTATTGCCCTAGGTATTCTTTAGGATTGGCTGGAATGGTCCTGGTTGGGGGTTGGCAAGTTATGATACGTAGCAAGGTCTACCTGAAGCTTGCATAAGAGCAACCTCCAGAGTAGCCTTTCGACTCTATTTGAACACTCTCTGCCACTGATGCTTTATTAATTATACTTCTCTTCCCCCTTTTGATCAGGACGGAATTGCTGATCCCACGGTGCCAGGTCAGGATTCATCCTTGGGAGTCATCTCCCACGTCGCCAGGGAGACTTTCAGCCCTGAATGTCATGTACCACATGGGGGGAGAGCAATGATTTCACTCACAGAGTTGGGCTTAAAGAGACTGAGGCCACATTTGAGCAACAACAGAGTTCCTCCAGAAGTAACTCTTAGGCAAGGCTATAGGTAGTGTAAGCTTCTTTGCTACCTACATAAGCGTCACAAGACTAAGCCTCATGATCAAGGGCATGGCCTACTGATTTGGGTATTCCTAAAGTTGACATAGTATTAGGGGATTCCCTGATGGTAAGGATTAATAATTCCATATTCTTTCTCCCATACCTCAGGGGACTTTGTCAATACTTTTTGATTATCTGCTCAATATACTCTAGGATGTATCTAGGGATTACAACAATCTACACAGGATTAAAGGACCTCTTTCTTATTCTGGGCTCCCTGTGTTTTAGTTGTTCAAATGAGCTATACAGATAGGTTGAATTAGATTAAGCACTACAGGAAATTTCAGCTCCAGATTCTTTCTTCCATTGGTTTCAAAGAGCATGTGTGATTCTAAAATATAGACACTATGGTAATTAGTATTTTAAAACTTTAACTTATGTGTGAGACTAAAGCAAAAAATGTTTATTTGGTACAAAATTTATATTTTGACTAGTGCATTTCTTAATATAACTTATGTGGACAGCTTAACTGAGCACCATAGTACTTGGAACCTTGAGTAGGGCATGAGATTTTTTAAGTTTGTCCAGAGTAAAGCCCAATAAATCCCAGAGTGATATGAACAGTGAATAAAAAAGTATTTGCAAAGTCCCCTTCAGGGAATGATGAGAAAGGGGAAAAATTCAACTTCCCCAAGTGAAGAATTCTTGATATTCACACAAGCAGTGGGGACAACCAAAGCAATAGGCTGAGCCCCCGATCTTGGGGTTTGTTCATATGAAACTTAACCCCACAAAGGATAGGTCAAGCCTACTTAAAATTAGGCCTAAGAGTCACCCTCAAGAGAACCTCTTTTGTTCCTCAGATGTGGCCTCTCTCTCCAGCCAACACAACAAGCAAACTCATCGCTCCCCCTGTCTACGTGGGACATGACTCCCAGGGGTGTAGACCTTCCTGGCAACATGGGACAGAAATTCTAGAATGAACTGGGACTCAGCATCAAGGGATTGAGAGAACCTTCTCAACTGAAAGGGAGAAGAGAGAAATGAGACAATGTGTCAGAGGCTGAGAGATTTCAAACAGAGTTGAGAGGTTATCCTGGAGGCTATTCTTATGCATTAAATAGATATTACCTTGTTAGTCAAGAGGTAATGGAGAGGCTGGAGGAAACTGCCTGAAAATGTAGAGTTGTGCTCCAGTAGCCATGTTTCTTGAAGATGACTGTATAATGATATAGCTTTCACAATGTGACTGTGTGATTGTGAAAACCTTGTGTCTGATGTTCCTTTTATCTACCTTATCAAAAGATGAGTAAAACATACGGAATAAAAATAAATAATAGGGGGAACAACTGTTAAAATACATTTAGTAGATTGAAATGCTAATGTTCAATGAAAGGGAGGGGTAAGGGGTATGGTATGCATGAATTTTTTTCTGTTTTCTTTTTCTGAATTGATGCAAATGTTCTAAGAAATGATCATAATAATGAATATGCAACTATGTGATGATACAGTGAATTACTGATTGTATATGTATAATGGAATGATATGTTAAGAAGGTTTTTGTTTGTTTGTTGTCATATTTTTTAAAAAATTCTTTAAAAAATTCATTAAAAAAATAAAATATGGACACTGTCTCTCTTACCCCTATGTTCTGAATTCCTTTAACCCCAACCTGTTCTACTTCATTCTTATCTCTCAATATCAGGTTATGTATATAAAAACAGCCTCTCAAAATATAGAAATAATAATAACCACTCTGGACTTAGTGTGTCTGCTCTAAAAGCTTACAATCAGGCCCCTGTTTTCTTATAAGCATTTTCTAAAGGTGACCACACCATTGTTTTTTTTTTTTGTTTCTGGATTATTTTGTCTCACCAAATGTCCCATATGTTCATTCAGATCGTTGTATGCCTCATGACTTTGTCCTTTTTGTAGCAGCACAACCTTCATTCATAGTATACACCATCGTGTGCCCATGTACTTTTCTGTCAGTGCATCCTTCTGTCCCCTGCATTCATCAGGCATCACGTAGAGGGCCCAAAGTCCACAGTCCATCAACATTCTTAATTTTAGATCATTTCATTGTTCCCAAGAGAAAGAAAACCAATGAACACACCATCACCAAATAGGAAATCTAAACCTCCTTTAACCCTTGTTCTTCCCCCCATTATTTACCTCTGCTGTTGCTGTGGTAGTGCTGATGGTTTCCTTTTGAACATAGCTCATAGCACGCATTAGCAGTTTTCCCCCTGTACCCTGGACTTAAACACTCTATACAAGAATCATATCTTTGAAGTAATTCTTACAAGAACTCATTCATATTTCTAGTGTGAGTCAGTGGGACACATAGGTCTATACAACCCCTTTCAATCTTGTTCACCTTCAATATGGTAATATTATTTATAGACCCACTAGAGAATCACCTTTGCTCCTATCTATTCCCTACCTCATTAGCTAATTCAACCTCATTAGCTAATGGTTCACCCATTTCTAACTTCCATGTATCTCTAAGTCCCATATCTTCTGTATTATAAGCCTTTGATGATACCTTCATGCTGTCATAAAAGTAGACTCATATAGTATCTATCCTTTTGTGTCTGGCTAACTTCACTCAGCATTATGACCTCAAGGCTCATCCATCTTATCATGTGCTTCAGGATGTCATTTTGTCTTACTGTTGCATAATATTCCATCATATGTACATATCACATTTTGCTGATTCACTCGTCTGTTGATGGGTATGTGGTTTGTTTCCATCTCTTGGCGACTGTGAATAAGGAGTGCTGTAGTCTTTTTAAGGACTACTGGACCTTGAGCTGGTAAAGGTAAATATATATTCTTACTCCTCCACACAACTGAGCTTTTACACTTTACATTGGGTTAAACACAAGCCAGTTCTGATACCATCTTCTATCATCTTGAGATCCAGGAAAAGAAAAGGGAATATGTACTGCCAAAGAGGGGAAACAATTGCTACAGTTTACTGCTCCAGGTGTAGTTCAACGTACACCAGTCTGGAGGGAAGGCAGTGCAGATAGAAAGTTTGATTTTAAGAGATATTCCAAAAGTTTGCAGATACCCAAATAAACAGGGCTATTAATGTCTAAGTACATCTACCGATAAGACTCGTGAGGTGGAGTAGGAAAAACAAAGATTCTTACATGTCCTGTTGCTTCAGACTATCCCAAGGAGATAACCATTGAGCCCTCTCTTTTATACAGCTAGCTGGGTATAGTTTTAACTCTTATCAGGAATAGTCAGGCACACAGGGACTAAACATCCAGATACATCAAGGGTATAATGACAGCCATAGGCTACCCAAACACAAGCAACCTATCAATCTTGTAAAAAACATACACTTAAAGGCCAGTGTCTCTCTTTATCTTTCTAACAGCATTTGCCCATTGTGTTGGTTAGATTCAGTTATCAACTTGGCCAGGTGAGCATACCTAGTCTTGTTGCTGTGGACATAAGCCAATGGTACGTGAACCTCATCTGTTGCTAATTACATCTGCAGTTGGCTAGGAGGTGTGCCTGCTGCAATGAGTGACGTTTGACTTAATTGGCTGGTGCTTAAATGAGAGATCGCAACACAGCACAGCTAAGCAGCTCGGCATTCCTCATCTCAGCACTAGCAGCTCAGCCCAGGCCTTTGGAGATGCAGAAAGAAGTCACCCCAGGGAAAGTTGTTGGAACCCAGGGGCCTGGAGAGAAGACCAGCAGAGACCATCTTGTGCCTTCCACGTAAGAAAGAACCTCAGTGCTAAGTTAGCTGCCTTTCCTCTGAAGAACCAACAAAATAAATCCCCTTTTATTAAAAGCCAATCCATCTCTGGTGTGTTGCATTCCCGCAGCTAGCAAACTAGAACACCCATAAACTCAAAATGTCTTATAATCAAGGTTTATAATTTATGTTCATATCAAATACTTACAAGCTTCAACCACTTTAGATAACATTCAGATGATTAAAAAAAACAAAGTAGCTTATGATCTGGGATCCTTGGGACTTGGGAAAGAAATGTCCTAGAAACTCCTGCCATGACAGCAGGGGAAACCATAGTAGCTCCCTACAGATTTATATCCACCCTTAAGAAAGACACACAACTTCACAACAAAATAGTGTGGTAAAATGCAAAATGAATCCAGAGAGAATAAAACTTCAAATTCTTTTTTGACAGTTACCACAAAGCTTTTCCCGTCAGTTATTTGCAACCAGGTTTCATGCTACTTGGCTGTCATCTACCAGAAATGTCAGTACTTTAATTTCAATATTCATAAAACCACAGCAATCATCCAACAGGATTTCTCTGAAATTATCCCTATCTCCCCAATATACAGTTATTATGTAACCAGACCCTTTTCCTTCTCTAATTTACATGGCATCCCATTCCCCACCTCTGCTGCCTTTTGGCATTTATTTCTGTTATTATCAGGGGCTTCTTATCAAATCCCAAAAGTGGATCATTTTTATCTCTTTAAGAATTATTTTAAAAATATAAATACTACTAGCAATGCATTTAATTATAAAAATGTAATCCAAAATTATTGTTATTATTTGTTTTAACTTTTTACCTTCAGATTTTATATCATCCTTCAAGTAGAGCTTGGAAATTTACAACATTGATTGCTGTCTAACCTGTACAATTTTCTGTGCAATACTGTAGAAAGATTTTTGGAGAAGACACAGAAATATTGAAATAACCATCATGTTTCCATGACTCCCCTTAAATACAGAAATATAAGAAACTGAGTGATTTTTATTTAGCATCATTTAAAAACTGTTTGCCAAATAAGTATATATTTCTTCAATAACACAAACTTTTTTAATTCTGTGCTTAGATATTAAATAATTCCAGAGTTAATAAGATTTTGTACTTAATTAAGCATGTCTCCTTCAAAACAAAGTCAGAAAATGTTCCAAAATTCAACCTTGCTTGGGATGATTCTTTTATTTCAATTTGGTCTCAACAGGAATGGACATAAAATTTGAGGAGAAACAAAGAATCTGCATAGATATTTAATGGTTATATTGTGGGTGTTTAAAAATATCAAATATATGTAAAAGATGTTTTCTTTTCCTATAGATGCTTAGAGTTTAACATTATCCTAAAACTTACAAACCAAAGGTTTGTTACATGGCTAATTAACAATAAGAAGTTCATCTCACTTGGTATTTCAAAAACTGTTATAAGCCAGTTTATTTATGCCAAAACAAAAATTAATAAATGACACACAACCAAATTCAACAGTCTCCAACAGGAATGAATTGTCCCAAGGTCAATTAATTAGCTGGAATACCTATAAAGGCGTTTTATATACACATAAATTACCCAAACCTCACAGAAACTTCTCAGTATATTTTCAAATTTCTAGCTTTGTTTTCTTTAAACTCCTCTTTTAAATGTTGATTTTGCTCTCTCCAATTCTTTTTCATTTAAACTAGGAATTTCTAACTCTACAAAAGGAAGAGACATGCTAAACTTCGGAACAATCAGGATCAAAAGATATCTTGGCTAGCTCCCATAACCTACAAGCAGCAGTCTGTAAAATATTTGATTATATTAGCACACTTAATGCCATATGATTCATGGCAAAGAAAAAAACTAAATAAAACTAAGTAACTAACTAGCTAAATAAGTAAATAAACAGATATCTGACAGAAAAGAATATCTAATTAGAAATAAATCCATTAGATTAATATAAGCCAAGGATACAAGGTAGAGCAATAAATCAATATATCAACAAAGGGAAATTCTTAAAATATTTTACCTTAGGAAAGTTGAAAAAAAAACAATTATAATGGGAAAAATCACTTTTTATGTAACTTTAAACAAAATTAAAACTTCTGCTGTTTCCTAAATTAACTATTGAAAAGAAATCTAACTTGGAGCGTTCCAAATAAATAAAATTGCACTAACATATTTTAATGTATCAGCTATTTCCAAGGAGTAATTAAATTTTAAAAGCCATGGCAAATTTCAACAATTTTCTCAAATTTTCTGTTCAAATGTCTACAACATTAGCAATGAATTTTTATTTGCTTATGTGGCCTAACAACTCTTCTTTATGAAGATGTTTTTCTGTTATGAGTAGTTGGAAAGATTTCTAACTAAAATTGCCTTGCCATGATATTTATCCAACTGCTACTTAGAGAGCTCAGGCAAGATACAAATCTGGTTAAAGCAATTTCTTTTTTTGCATGGGCAGGTACCAGGAATCACAGGTACTTACCCAAAAATGGTAAGTTAAAATATTTAAATTGTAATTTACAATGATGTCTCAAAATAGATAAACATAAATACAAACGTATTCTTTCAAATTAGATTGATTCAACATGCAGAATTGATATATATTATTCATATCTATACTCAGTAGTAAAGTCCTGAAACTTAACAGAATTGTGGAACTTATCATTTATCTTAAATGTGTATGTTTTAACAGAAAAACAAAGTACTAAAGAAAGAAAAATATCTGAAAATAGTTTTAACTATATAAATTTACATATGAATATTGACTTAATTTCAACCACTCTGATGAGAAATAGACTAAGCAAATGATTTAGATAATAGCCATATCCACAAAGATCTATCTGTTGGGGAGGGACAACAAAATTAATTTAATTTTAGACATGTAATACATGTTGAGTTTGATAAATGTGTGGCCTATCCCGATGGAAATATTGAGTAGGGAGTTCGGTATACTGGTTTGAAGATCAAAAGAGATGTCTGGTTAGAAGATATGGTTTGGAAGTCATTATCATATATAGTAACTGAAGCCATAGGGTAAAGTGAGCTAAGGAAAATTTCTCGGAAGACTAAAATGTAAGAGCTGACAGATAATGAAAGCTCAGAAATTTGAAACCTGAAAGAGAATAGTTAGAATGGTAAAACAAAACCAGGAAGGAATACTGTGATGAAAGTTTCAAAACAGTAAATTAAAGTTAGAGTAAATATCCACTGGGTTTGATTAATAGGATGACAAGTATACTGCTAAGAGTAATTTTATTAGATTAATGAAACTAATAGTAAAACTATTGGGGTAGGTAAGGAGGTTAAAAGACAATGCATGGATTCCTCATTTAAATATAAAATCAAAATTCTAGGGGATGTCAGCAGTATGATGGAGAAGGCACCTCCAAGCTCTCTTCCTTCACAGGGCTCATCTCTAGACTCAGCAAAAGTCTGGCTAAATTGTTGAAGAAATACTACAGCATAGCCAATTTGCAAAGAATGGAAGAAGTGTTATTTGTTGCTGTTTTTTGGTTAGTTCTTGTTTCTTTTTTTTGTTAGCTCTTGGAGTTCAGAGATACCTCTATCAAAACACTAGTAAATACAAGATGAAAAAAGAGAGAAATCTGAAAGCAACAAGGAAAGAACTTGTCAAATAGGAGGGATCCTCAATAATACTATAAGTTGATTTCTCCTCTGAAACTAGAGAAGCCAGAAGGCAGAGGGGTGACATATTTAAAGTCCCAAGTGGAAACAAACAAACAAAACCAACTACTAACAAAGAATTATATATGCAGCAAAATTATCCTTCAAAAATGAAAAAGAAAGTATGACATTTCTAGATAATCAAAAGCTGAGAAGTCCATAGCTGATAAGATGATTAAATGTTATATAGAAAAGGGAAGAAAAAAATCAAATAGACAACTATAAAAAGCTTACTAAATAAATAAAAAGGCAGTAATGGAGGAACTGAAAAAGAAACTCATATATGATATACAAAACAAATAGCTACACACATAAAACAAATAGCAAAATAGCATAAGTAAATCCTTTTATCAGTAATCACATTAAATTCAAATGGATTAACCTCATATTACAATGCAGAGATTGGCAGATGGTATTTAAAAAAAAAACAGGGTCCATCTATATGCTGTCTACAAAAGACTAATTTTAGTTAGAAGGACACAAAGAGATTGAAAATAAAAAGTAGGAAAAAGATACTCGATGCAAACAGTAATAAGAGAATGGGGGAGGATTTATTGTCAAAGTAAGACTTAAAAAAGTCACAAGAGGCAAAAATGATAATATATATTGATAAAAGGACAATGTAGGAAGAAGATAAAACAATTATAAATATGCATCTCACAACAGAGTTCTAAAATATATGAAAAAAAACTGACAACTGAAAGTAGAAATAGTTTTAGAATAACAGAGACTTTATTATACCACTTTCAATAATGGATAGAACATGTAGACAAAAAAATCAAGAAGGCAATAGAGGACTTGAACAATACTATATAACAACCAGACTTTAGCAGACATATTTAGAGTTCTCAGTCCAACAAGAACAGAATATACGTTCTTGAAAAACAATTACAGAAGAGGAGAAAACATGGTGGACCTACACAACTGTTAAGGGCTTACTATCCAGAATATATACAGAAATCCTACCATCTAAAAATAAAAAGACAAACAACCCAATTTTAAAAAAGGAGTAAAACACTTGAATAGATGTTATTCCAAAGAAGACATACAAATGGCCAAAAAGCACATGAAAAAATGATCAACATTATTAGCCATTAAGAGAATGCAAATCAAAACCATGAGATACCATTTCATATCCACTAGAAGGGCTTCTATGCAAAAAATGGAAAATAGTTAAGTGCTAGAGAGGATGCAGAGAAACAGGAGGGCTCATTCATTATTGGTAGGAATGTATAACAGTGCAACTGTTATGAAAAACAGTTTGGCAGTTCCTCAGAAAGTTAAGATAAGAATTACAATATGACCCAGCAATCCCACTTCTAAGTATATATCAAAAAGAATTGAAAGAAGGGACTTAAAAAGATATTTGCACACCAATGTGTCATATAGGTACACTGCTAAATTCACAACTGCTAAAAGATGGGAGCAGCCCAAGTGCCCACAAGCAGATGAAAAGATTTTTTAAAATGTGGTATACACATACAATGGAATATTATGCAGCTGTAAAAAGGAAAGTAGTTTTGATACATGCAACAACATGGATGAACCGCGAAGATCATGTTCAATGAAGTAAATCAGACACAAAAGGGCAAATTATATTGTATGATCTCACTGACATGAAATAATTTGAATAAGCAAATTCAGAGTAAAAAACTAGAATGCAGGTAGAAAGGCCAGGGTGGGATTAGTGAATGGGGAGTTAATGTCTATTGGATACTGTTCTAGTCTGCCAAAGCTGCCAGAACGCAACACACCAGAGACGGATTAGCTTCTAATAAAAGGGGATTTATTTAGTTAAAAACGTATAGTTCTACAGAGGAAAGGCAGCTAACTATCTCTTTTTTTTTTAAACTTTTTTTTATTAATTAAAAAAATTAACAAAACATTTAGCTATCATTCCATTCTACATATACAATCAGTAATTCTTAATATCATCACATAGTTGCCTATTCATCATTTCTTAGTACATTTGCATCGATTTAGAAAAAGAAATAAAAAGACAACAAAAAAAGAAATAAAATGACAATAGAGAAAAAAAAGACTATACATACTGTTCTCGTTTGCTAGCTGCCAGAATGCAATATACAAGAAATGGAATGGCTTTTAAAAGGGAGAATTTAATGAGTTGCTAGTTTACAGTTCTAAGGCCGAGAAAATGTCCCTATTACAACAAGTCTATAGAAATGCCCAGTCACAGGCATCCAGGGAAAGACACCTTGGTTCAAGACGGCCGATGAAGTTCAGGGTTTCTCTCTCATCTGGAAAGGCACATGGTGAACACAGTCAGGGTTCCTCTCTCATCTGGAAGGGCACATGGCGAACACAGCGTCATCTGCTAGCGTTTCTCCTGGCTTCCTGTTTCATGAAGCTCCCCGGGAGGCATTTTCCTTCTTCATCTCCAAAGGTCGCTGGCTGGTGGACTCTGCTTTGTAGTGTTGCTCTCTCTGAATCTCTCATTCTCCAAAATAGTTCCTCTTTTATAGGACCTCCTAAACCAATCAAGACCCACTCAAATGGGTAGAGACATGTCGTCCCTTAATCCAGTTTAACAACCACTCTTGACTAAATCCCATCAACCAGGGAGATATCTCATTACAGTCTCAAATATACAGTATTGAATAGGGATTATTCTACCTTTATGAAATGGGATTTATATTAAAACATGGCTTTTCTTAGGGGGCATACTTCCTTTCAAACCAGCACACATACCATACCCCTTACCCCTTGCTTTCATTTACCACTATTTCAAACTGAATTTATTTTAACATTTGTTCCCCCTATTATTTATTTTTATTCCATATGTTCTACTCTTCTGTTGATATAGTAGCTAAAAGGAGCATCAGACATAAGGTTTTCACATTCACAGAGTCTCACTGTGAAAGCTATATCATTGTTCAATCATCATCAAGAAACATGGCTACTGGAACACAGCACTACATTTTCAGGCAATTCCCTCCAGCCTCTCCACTACATCTTGAACAACAAGGTGATATCTACTTAATGCGTAAGAATAACCTCCAGGATAACCTCTTGACTCTGTTTGGAATCTCTCAGCCATTGACACTTTGTCTCATTTTACTCTTCCCCCTTTTGGTCAAGAAGTTTCTCTCAATTCCTTGATGTTAATTCTCAGCTCATTCTAGGGTTTTTCTCAGTCCCTTGATGCTGAGTCTCAGTTCATTCCAGGATCTCTGTCCCACGTTGCCAGGAAGGTCCACACCCCTGGGAGTCATGTCCCACGCAGAGAGGGGGAGGGTGGTGAGACTGCTGTGTTGGCTGGAGAGAGGGGCCACATCTGAGGAACAAAAGAAGGAAAGGCAGCTAACTTTCAATCGAGATTCTTTCTTACATGGGAAGGCACAGGGCAATCTCTGCTGGCCACTTAGTACAAACCAAATCCTTTGTATTCTCATTTATGACTCAAAATGCTACAAGGTACGTGAAATCACCTTCATTTTATAAATATGAAGCTAAGGCTCAGCAAACTTAAGCAGTTTTTCTAATACCTTGAAAGTTTATTTAGAACATCAAGAGAAATAGGGTGTAAATGAAGTACTCTGAAAGCTCTAGAGCACCATACAAATTTTAGGTATTATTGAATAAGAATATATGAAAACCTTTGCTATCTGTATACATGCTTAACCTTTCATACAAAAAACTACTCTTAGTAAAGTCAATTATCAAGGTTTGAGAAATCTGAACATTGGTTCCTTAGGAACTGAACACTGACAGCTTCTTCCTATAGTATTGTTTCAAAACCAGAAGAGTCAGTATTCCTTGTAGATTTGGAACTCTGGTGAATTAAATGCCTTGACCAAAACAATCACTGAATTTAACCAAAGAAAAGCTCAAGTTTCTATCACAAAATTAACTAACTAGATGATAATACCCACACTCCAGTACATTTTCAAGACCCTATCCCATGAATGACAAATTATATTTTAAATACAGTTTTCTAATTGAAAAAATAAACATATAAGTCCTACTGAAGTGAAAGTACATTTTATAGCCATATAGGACTCAGTATTCCAGTGTCTGGAAAGAGGTGACCCAGGGGCTTAACTATGTTGTATTTTACATTTAGCGCTACAAATAACCCACCTTATTTCAGAAATCCTTTAACCTCTTACATACGTTTGTGGTTTGAGACAGCTCTTTGTGTGTCTTTCTCCATGACTGGTGGCCCTTGATCACTTAGTTCCTATGTGTACCTCCTGAGGCACAATGTCATTCACCTGGAAAGGGGTCAGTTATCATGCTAGGTGCTGGGGATACAAAAATGAATAAGATACAATATCTATCTTCAAGGAGCATTCAACATTCAGATTACTAGCAAATGTCAATTTCATTCTGTATTCTTAGTTTTCTAAGTTAATTCTTAGATTAAACAAAAAAATCAAATGGTATAACTCAATTTCCATTTCCATTTTGACACCAAATTTTACAAAACGAACAAAAAGATTACTTTTTTATAAAAGACTAAAAGAAAAATTAGATCATATTAATTTTCCTTCTTAAAATCTTCCAATACCGGCGGATACAAGATGGCGTCTTAGTAAGGTACATGCGTCTTAGTTCCTCCGACTCCAAATCAACTAATAGGTGAACAGAAACAGTACAAAACAACTCCCGGGGCTACAGCAGGGAATGGACACACAGCGTAACCAAGTCTGGGCTGGCTAGTCTGACTGCGAAACTCAGCTGCGGTGAGTGAGATCCCCGAGCGGCGGGCGATTTCCCGAGCAGCCGCAGCTGCGGTGGTCCGAGCTAATCCCTCCCTCCTTCCGGGGCTGGCTGAGAGACTCGGAGAGACAAGCTTCCCAGCCAAGGCGGCCGGCGCCACACTTTTGCGGGCGGCTTCGAGTCCGCGACTACAAGTCTCGGATCAGAGGGCTATCCAAAGTCTGGGCTGGCAAGTCTGATTCCGAGTCTTGGCTGCGGCGAGACCCCCGAGCGGCCGCAGCTGCGGCGGTCCGAGCTAACCCCTCCCTCCTTCCGGGGCTGGCTGAGAGACTCGGAGAGACAAGCTTCCCAGCCAAGGCGGCCGGCACCACACTTTTGCGGGCGGCTTCGAGTCCACGACTACAAGTCTCGGATCAGAGGGCTATCCAAAGTCTGGGCTGGCAAGTCTGATTCCGAGTCTTGGCTGCGGCGAGACCCCCGAGCGGCCGCAGCTGCGGCGGTCCGAGCTAATCCCTCCCTCCTTCCGGGGCTGGCTGAGAGACTCGGAGAGACAAGCTTCCCAGCCAAGGCGGCCGGCGCCACACTTTTGCGGGCGGCTTCGAGTCCACGACTACAAGTCTCGGATCAGAGGGCTATCCAAAGTCTGGGCTGGCAAGTCTGATTGCGAGACTTGGCTGCGGCGAGACCTCCGAGCGGCCGCAGCTGCGGCGGTCCGAGCTAATCCCTCCCTCCTTCCCGGGCCGGCTGAGAGTATCGGAGAAGTAAGTTCCCCAAGCCGAGGCAGGCGGCGCCCTTCTTTTGCGGGCGGCTTCGAGTCTCGGCTTTAAGTCCGCGGTTACGAGTCCCGGATCAGAGGGCTATCCAAAGTCTGGGCTGGCTAGACTGACTGCGAGACTCGGCTGCAGTGAGACCCCCGAGCGGCGTGCGATCTCCTGATCAGCGGCAGCTGCGGTGGTCCGAGCTACTCCCTGCCCCCTTTCCGGGCCGGCTGAGAGTATTGGAGAAGCAAGTTTCCCAAGCCGAGGCAGGTGGCACCCCTCTTTTGCGGGCGGCTTCGAGTCTCTGCTTCGAGTCCGCGGATACGAGTCTCAGATAGGAGGGCTATCCAAGCCGCGGAAGCCCCCCCCCCACGGGAGGCTTCCTGGTCCGGTGGGGAATCCCCCAGGCCCGCTGCGGCCCGCAACCAGCCACAGGGTCCCCTCAAGTCGCGGCAGCTGACGCCCCCACCACGCGCGGCCCCTGAACCAACGGAGAGATTTGGATCCGAAAGCCCCAGGCCACGGAGATCGGTGACTGGGGGAGACCCATTCCAAACACTTGAGACAAACGTGTGCCACGTGCGCCACATACTGGGCAAGATAAGAAAAACAGATCCCAGAGATTTCACAGAAAAATCTTACAACCTTGGTGGGTCCAACAACCAGAGAAATCTGAATAAATGCCCAGACGCCAGCAGCAGAAGATAACTGTCCACGCTCAAAAGATTGAGAATATGGCCCAGTCAAAGGAACAAACCAATAGCTCAAATGAGACACAAGAGCTGAGACAACTAATCCTGAATATACGAACAGAAATGGAAAACCTCTTCAAAAATGAAATCGATAAATTGAGGGAGGACATGAAGAGGACATGGGCTGAACATAAAGAAGAAATAGAAAAACTGAAAAAACAAATCGCAGAACTTATGGAAGTGAAGGATAAAGTAGCAAACATAGAAAAAATAATGGATAGTTACAATGATAGATTTAAAGAGACAGAAGATAGAATTAGTGATTTGGAGGATGGAACATCTGAATTCCAAAAAGAAACAGAAACTATAGGGAAAAGAATGGAGAAATTTGAACAGGGTATCAGGGAACTCAAGGACAATATGAACCGCACAAATATACGTGTTGTGGGTGTCCCAGAAGGAGAAGAGAAGGGAAAAGGAGGAGAAAAACTAATGGAAGAAATTTTCACTGAAAATTTCCCAACTCTTATGAAAGACCTAAAATTACAGATCCAAGAAGTGCAGCGCACCCCAAAGAGATTAGACACAAATAGGCGTTCTCCAAGACACTTACTAGTTAGAATGTCAGAGGTCAGTGAGAAAGAGAAGATCTTGAAAGCAGCAAGAGAAAAACAATCCATCACATACAAGGGAAACCCAATAAGACTATGTGTAGATTTCTCAGCTGAAACCATGGAAGCTAGAAGACAGTGGGATGATATATTTAAAATACTAAAAGAGAAAAACTGCCAACCAAGACTCCTATATCCAGCAAAATTATCCTTCAAAAATGAGGGAGAAATTAAAACATTCTCAGACAAAAAGTCACGAGAGAATTTGTGACCAAGAGACCAGCTCTGCAAGAAATACTAAAGGGAGCACTAGAGTCAGATACAGAAAGACAGAAGAGAGAGGTATGGAGAAGAGTGTAGAAAGAAAGAAAATCAGATATGATATATATAATACAAAAGGCAAAATGTTAGAGGAAAATATTATCCAAACAGTAATAACACTAAATGTCAATGGACTGAATTCCCCAATCAAAAGACATAGATTGGCAGAATGGATTAAAAAACAGGATCCTTCTATATGCTGTCTACAGGAAACACATCTTAGACCCAAAGATAAACATAGGTTGAAAGTGAAAGGTTGGGAAAAGATATTTCATGCAAATAACAACCAGAAAAGAGCGGGAGTGGCTATACTAATATCCAACAAATTAGACTTCAAATGTAAAGCAGTTAAAAGAGACAAAGAAGGACACTATATACTAATAAAAGGAACAATTAAACATGAAGACATAACAATCATAAATATTTACGCACCGAACCAGAATGCCCCAAAATATGTGAGGAATACACTGCAAACACTGAAAAGGGAAATAGATTCATATACTATAATAGTTGGAGATTTCAACTCACCACTCTCATCAAGGGACAGAACATCTAGACAGAGGATCAACAAAGAAATAGAGAATCTGAATATTACTATAAATGAACTAGACTTAATAGACATTTATAGGACATTACATCCCACAACAGCAGGATACACCTTTTTCTCAAGTGCTCATGGATCATTCTCAAAAATAGACCATATGCTGGGTCACAAAGCAAGTCTTAACAAATTTAAAAAGATTGAAATCTTACACAACACTTTCTCGGACCATAAAGGAATGATGTTGGAAATCAATAATAGGCAGAGTGCCAGAAAATTCACAAATACGTGGAGGCTCAACAACACACTCCTAAACAACGAGTGGGTCAAAGAAGAAATTGCTAGAGAAATTAGCAAATACCTCGAGGCGAATGAAAATGAAAACACAACATATCAAAACTTATGGGACGCAGCAAAGGCAGTGCTAAGAGGGAAATTTATTGCTCTAAATGCCTATATCAGAAAAGAAGAAAAGGCAAAAATTCAGGAATTAACTATCCATTTGGAAGAACTGGAGAAAGAACAGCAAGCTAACCCCAAAGCAAGCAAAAGGAAAGAAATAACAAAGATTAGAGCACAAATAAATGAAATTGAAAACATGAAAACAATAGAGAAAATCAATAAGGCCAGAAGTTGGTTCTATGAGAAAATCAATAAGATTGATGGGCCCTTAGCAAGATTGACAAAAAGAAGAAGAGAGAGGATGCAAATAAATAAGATCAGAAATGGAAGAGGAGACATAACTACTGACCTCACAGAAATAAAGGAGGTAATAACAGGATACTATGAACAACTTTACGCTAATAAATACAACAATTTAGAGGAAATGGACGGGTTCCTGGAAAGACATGAACAACCAACTTTGACTCAAGAAGAGATAGATGATCTCAACAAACCAATCACAAGTAAAGAAATCGAAGCAGTCATTCAAAAGCTTCCTAAAAAGAAAAGTCCAGGACCAGACGGCTTCACATGTGAATTCTATCAAACATTACAGAAAGAATTAGTACCAACTCTCCTCAAACTCTTCAAAAAAATCGAAGTGGAGGGAAAACTACCTAACTCATTCTATGAAGCCAACATTACCCTCATACCAAAACCAGGCAAAGATATTACAAAAAAAGAAAACTACAGGCCGATCTCTCTAATGAATATTGATGCAAAAATCCTCAATAAAATTCTAGCAAATCGTATCCAACAACACATTAAAAGAATTATTCATCATGACCAAGTAGGATTCATCCCAGGTATGCAAGGATGGTTCAACATAAGAAAATCAATTAATGTAATACACCATATCAACAAATTAAAGCAGAAAAATCACATGATCATCTCAATTGATGCAGAGAAGGCATTTGACAAGATTCAACATCCTTTCCTGTTGAAAACACTTCAAAGGATAGGAATACAAGGGAACTTCCTTAAAATGATAGAGGGAATATATGAAAAACCCACAGCTAATATCATCCTTAATGGGGAAAAATTGAAAACGTTCCCCCTAAGATCAGGAACAAGACAAGGATGTCCACTATCACCACTATTATTCAACCTTGTGTTGGAGGTTCTAGCCAGAGCAATTAGACAAGAAAAAGAAATACAAGGCATCAAAATTGGAAAGGAAGAAGTAAAACTATCACTGTTTGCAGACGATATGATACTATACGTCGAAAACCCGGAAAAATCCACAACAAAACTACTAGAACTAATAAATGAGTACAGCAAAGTAGCAGGTTACAAGATCAACATTCAAAAATCTGTAGCATTTCTATACACTAGCAATGAACAAGCGCAGGGGGAAATCAAGAAACGAATCCCATTTACAATTGCAACTAAAAGAATAAAATACCTAGGAATAAATTTAACTAAAGAGACAAAAGACCTATACAAAGAAAACTACAAAAAACTGCTAAAAGAAATCACAGAAGACCTAAACAGATGGAAGGGCATACCGTGTTCATGGATTGGAAGACTAAATATAGTTAAGATGTCAATCCTACCTAAATTGATTTACAGATTCAATGCAATACCAATCAAAATCCCAACAACTTATTTTTCAGAAATAGAAAAACCAATAAGCAAATTTATCTGGAAAGGCAGGGTGCCCCGAATTGCTAAAAACATCTTGAGGAAAAAAAACGAAGCTGGAGGTCTTGCGCTGCCAGACTTTAAGGCATATTATGAAGCCACAGTGGTCAAAACAGCATGGTATTGGCATAAAGATAGATATATTGATCAATGGAATCGAATAGAGTGCTCAGATATAGACCCTCTCATCTATGGTCATTTGATCTTTGATAAGGGAGTCAAGCCAACTCACCTGGGACAGAACAGTCTCTTCAATAAATGGTGCCTAGAGAACTGGATATCCTTATGCAAAAGAATGAAAGAAGACCCATATCTCACACCCTATACAAAAGTTAACTCAAAATGGATCAAAGATCTAAACATTAGGTCTAAGACCATAGAACAGTTAGAGGAAAATGTAGGGAGATATCTTATGAATCTTACAATTGGAGGCGGTTTTATGGACCTTACACCTAAAGCAAGAGCACTGAAGAAGGAAATAAATAAATGGGAACTCCTCAAAATTAAACACTTTTGTGCATCAAAGAACTTCATCAAGAAAGTAGAAAGACAGCCTACACAATGGGAATCAATATTTGGAAACGACATATCAGATAAAGGTCTAGTATCCAGAATTTATAATGAGATTGTTCAACTCAACAACAAAAAGATAGCCAACCCAATTACAAAATGGGAAAAAGACTTGAATAGACACCTCTCAGAGGAGGAAATACAAATGGCCAAAAGACACATGAAGAGATGCTCAATGTCCCTGGCCATTAGAGAAATGCAAATCAAAACCACAATGAGATATCATCTCACACCCACCAGAATGGCCATTATCAACAAAACAGAAAATGACAAGTGCTGGAGAGGATGCGGAGAAAGAGGCACACTTATCCACTGTTGGTGGGAATGTCAAATGGTGCAACCACTGTGGAAAGCAGTTTGGCGGTTCCTCAAAAAGCTGAATATAGAATTGCCATACGATCCAGCAATACCATTGCTGGGAATCTACTCAAAGGAATTAAGGGCAAAAACTCAAACAGACATTTGCACACCAATGTTTATAGCAGCGTTATTTACAATTGCAAAGAGATGGAAACAGCCAAAATGTCCATCAACAGACGAGTGGCTAAACAAACTGTGGTATATACGTACGATGGAATATTATGCAGCGTTAAGACAGGATAAACTTATGAAGCATGTAATAACATGGATGGACCTAGAAAACATTATGCTGAGTGAGTCTAGCCAAAAGCTAAAAGACAAATACTGTATGGTCCCAATGATGTGAATCGACACTCGAGAATAAACTTGGAATATGTCATTGGTAACAGAGTTCAGCAGGAGTTAGAAACAGGGTAAGATAATGGGTAATCGGAGCTGATGGAATACAGACGGTGCAATAGGACTAGATACAAAAACTCAAAAATGGACAGTACAATAATACCTAATTGTAAAGTAATCATGTTAAAATACTGAACGAAGCTGCATCCGAGCTATAGGTTTTTGTTTTGTTTTGTTTTGTTTGTTTTGTTCTTATTATTATTACTTTTATTTTTTTCTCTATATTAACATTCTATATCTTTTTCTGTTATAATGCTAGTTCTTCTAAAACGATGCAAATGTACTAAGAAACGATGATCATGCATCTATGTGATGATGTTAAGAATTACTGATTGCATATGTAGAATGGTATGACGTCTAAAAAAAAAAAAAAAATGGTCAGCACAATACTGCCTAATTGTAATGTAATTATCTTGGAACGCTGAATGAAGCTGCATCTGATCTATAGTTTTTTTTTTGTTTGTTTTGTTTTTTTTTTCTCTTATATATTTTTGTACTTTTTATTTTTTATTTGTGTTTTCTCTCTGTGTTATCACTTTATTTCTTTTTCTGTTGTAGTGCTATTTCTTTCTCTAAATCGATGCATATGTAATGAGAAATGATGACCATACACCTATGTGATGATATTAAGAGTTACTGATTGCATATGTAGAATGGATTGATTTCTATTGTTGTGTTAGTTAATTTTTTTAATTAATAAAAAAAAAAATCTTCCAATACCTACCAATACATGCAGAATAAAAACCAAACGCATTTCCATGATCAATGAGCCCTCCGTGATCTGGCCTTCAACTATCTCTGATCTCATTTCACAGTACTCTCCCTTTGCTCCTTGGAGTCCAGTGCAAGCCTTTCATTTTCAGAAACAGAAAACAATTCCTGCATTAGGGCTTTTTCTAACCATACAATCAAAAGCAAAATCTACATGCACCTGTCCCCATGTTGTTTCTCATATACCCCTATTTAGTTCTTCATAGCACTTACAACTATCTCATGTTATAATGTTCTTTGTTTATTGTCTGTCTCACTCTTCTAAAGTGAGAATGACAAGAGAAAGAATGAACCTTTAATATCTCATTTACCACAGTATTCCAGCATTTAGAATAATACCTAATACACAGTAAGTACTATTCCATATTTGCAAATAAATCAAAGGATCAATGCGTGGTTGAGCTAGGATTCAACATCCAGGTCTGACGGTTGCCAATTCTAGATTCTGTCAACTAGGTAATACTGCCTGTGAGGACATGGTCAGATAAAACTTATTTTTGTATCTGCCATATCCCCTAACATATTACTTTGTGTAAAATATGCTATTAATACATATTTAATGAACAAAATAAAATTTAGATTTCATAATGTAATGCTCTGGAATACAAATAAAAACAAGATATAAGCACTTATAAGTACCGAACCAATTAACACCATTCTTTCCTCCTAGAACAGTTCGCCAATCCCACTCCCTTCCTTTTTCTACCTAAAAAATTCTTACTTTGCTTTAAGAACCATAGTGCGTTTCTGCCCCAGCACTGACAGAAGCAATTTGACATTACTACTTTTTTCTGACACTTATTATATGGCTGATATGTCCCCACATTACTGTCAGCCAAGGTAGGGACTTAATTCTACCTCTTTTCTTTCTTTTCTACTCCCTCCCTACCTTTCTTGCTTCCTTCTTTATTTGGTTTTTCTTTGCTTTTTTCTTTCTTTCCTTGCTTTTATCATGCTTTTCCTTTCTTTCTTTTTTAGGTGATAACAGGGAAAGGTTTAAATGTTTCTAAAACATTAATATCTATAGTACTGGGATTATAATAAATTATAATCCTTTAAAGGATATGACCATGACAGAAAGGCTACCTAGCTATATTTCTCCAAGGAAAACTGCTACAAGGGTAGACTCAGACAAATTAAAGCATCCCCAATGAAGTAGAGCCATCAAGAACAGTTTGAATGGATAGTCTCTCAATTCAGAAGACCCAAAACCTGAAATGGTAAATCTACATTTAGTCTTTTTCCCGAAAGTATGTAGAAATATATATTTTGATGTTGTTTCAGCTAAAAAACGTGTAAGGCAGATCTGGAATCCTTCAGTTCTAAATGTTCAACACTTGAAAAGTGCTCTTTTTTTAGCCAAGTTGCCCTCCTTTTTTTGTTGTTGTTTACTTTTAACCTTTTTATTGATAGTATAACATATATACAAAGAAAAGAAATAGTTTTCAAAGCACTCTTCAACAAGTAGTGTTACAAGACAGATTCCAGAGTTTGTCAAGGCTACCTACCATACGACCCTCTCAGATTTTTCCTTCTAGCTGCTCCAGAATATAGGATGCTAGAGGGCTTAAATATTTTCTTATCATCACAATCGATTTTTTTCTCCTCTTTTTTTGGTGAAAAATAATATATATACGAAAAAGCTATAAATTTCAAAGCACAGCACCACAATTAGTTGTAGAACATATTTCAGACTTTGACATGAGTTACAATTCCATAATTTTAGGTTTTTACTTCTAGCTGCTCTAAAATGCTGGAGACTAAAAGAGATATCAATTTAATGATTCAGCATTCATATTTACTTGTAAAATCCTATCTTCTCCGTATAACTTCACCATTACCTTTGATCTTTCTATCCCTCTCTTTAGAGGTGTTTGGGCTATGGCAATTCTAAATTTTTGATATTCGAAGGGTCTGTCACTAATATGGGGTAGGGAGATGGAACTTTCTGATGTTCTGGAGAGGCTGGGCAAGGTTTCAGGACTTATCTGGACCAGGGACCCATGTGGAGGTTGTAGGTTTCTGGAAAGTTACTCTAGTGCATAGAACCCCTGTGGAATCTTACATTATCACCCTAGGTGTTATTTAGAATTGGCTGGAATGGTCCTGATTGGGGATTAGTAGGTTATGATAGGTAGCAAGGTCTACCTAAAGCTTGCCTTAAGAGCAACCACCAGAGTAGCCTCTCGACTCGGAACTTTTTCTGTCACTGATACTTTGTTAATTGTACTTCTTTTCCCCCTTTTGGTCAGGATGAAATACTGACCCCATGGTGTCAGGTCTGGATTCATCCCTGGGAGTCATCTCCCATGTCACCAGGGAGACTTTCACCCCTGGATGTCATGTCCCACATAGGGGGAAGGCAATGATTTCACTTGCAGGGCTGGGCTTAGAGAGACTGAGGCCACATCTGAGCAACAAATGAGGTCCTCCAGAAGTAGCTCTTAGGCATGCCTATCCTTAGTCTAAGCTTGTCCACTATCTAAATAAGATTCACAAGTAAGCCTCATGATCGAGGGCATGGCCTATTTATTGATTTGGGTGTCCCTAAAGCTTGACAAAGTATCAGGGGATTCCCTGATGGTAAAGATAAATAGTTCCAAACCCTTTCCCCTATCCATCAGGACTTTGCCAATACTTTTCAATTATCTGCTCAATATACTCTAGGACGTATCCAGGCATTACAATAACCTATACAGGATTAAAGGACTCTTTCTTATTCTGGGCTCCCTGTGCTTCAGTTGTTCAAATGAGCTATAAAGATAGGTTGAATTAGATTATGTACTACAGAAAATTTCAGTTCCAGACCAAGTAATCCTTTCTTCCACTGGTTTCAAAAAGTACGCGTGGTTCTAAAACACAGACACAGTCTTCCTTACCCCTATGTTCTGAATTACTTTAACCCTAATCTGTTCGGCTTCATTTTTTATCTCTAAATATCAGGTTATATATATAAAACAGCCTCTCAAAATCCAGAAATAATAATCACCACTCCAGACTTACTGTGTTTGCTCTAAAAGCTCACAATTTAGGCCCTTGTTTCCTTGTAAGCATTTTCTAAAGGTGGTCATACCATTTTTGTTTTTTTGTTTCTGGCTTATTTTGTCTCACCAAATGTACCACATATTCATTCACATCCTTGCATGCCTCTTGACTTTGTCCTTTTTGTAGCAGCACAATATTTATTCATAAGTATATAACATTGTTCGCCAATGTACTTCTCTGTCAGTGCATCCTTCTGCCCCCTGCATTCATCAGACATCATGTAGACAGCCCAAAGTCCACAGTCCATCAACATTCTCAATTTCAGATCATTCACTGTTCCCAAGAGAAAGAAAACGAATGAACACACCCTCGCCAAACAGGAAATCTAAACCTCTCCTTAACTCGTCCCTCACCCTATTATTTACCTCTGCTGTTGCTGTGGCAGTGCTGATGGTTTCTTTTTGAACATAGCTCATAGCATGCAATAGCAGTTTCCCCCCTGTACCCTGGATTTAAATACTCTTTGTACAAGAATCATATCTTAGAAGTAATTCTTGTGAGAACTACTTCATATTTCTAGGGTTAATCGGTGGGACACATAGGTCTATACAACCCCTTTCAATTTTGTTCATCTTCAATATGGTAATATTACTTCTACACCCACTAGAGAACCATCTTCACGCCTATCTATTTCCTTACATTGGAATTCATCCTCATCAGCTAATGGTTCACCCATCTCTAGCTTCTATGTATCTCTAAGTCCCCGATATTCTGTATTACAAGTCTCTGTCTGATTATACCTTTATGCTGGGCATGAAAGTAGAACCATATAGTATCCATCTTTTTGTATCTGGCTAATTTCACTCAGCATTATGCCCTCAAGGCTTCATCTTGTCATGTGCTTCAGGACATCATTCATCTTACTGCTGCATAATATTCCATCGTATGTATATACCACATTTTGTTGATTCACTTGTCTGTTGATGTGCATTTGGTTTCTGTCCGTCTTTTGGTGATTGTAAATAATGCTGCTATGAACATCAGTGTGCAAATTTCCGTGTTGTTGCTTTCAGCTCTTCTGGGTATATACCAAGTAGTGCTATTGCTGGGTCATAGGGCAACTTGATATTTAGTTTCCTAAGGAACCACCAAAGAGTCTTCCATAGTGGCTGCACCATTGTACATTCCTACCAGCACTGCCTAAGTGTCCCAGTTTGTCCACATCCTCTCCAACATTTATAGCTTCCTGTTTGTTTAATAGCAGCCATTCTTACAGGTGTGAGGTGGTATCTTATTGTAGTCTTGATCTGCATTTCCCTTATAGCCAATGAAAATGAGTAACTTTTCATGTGCTTTGAGCCATCTGTATTTGCTCTTCAGAAAAATACCTACTCATATCTTTTGGCCATTTTATAATTGGGTTGTTCATTCTTTTGTTGTTGCATTGCATGATTTCTTCATATATATAGGAAATCAAACCTTTGTCCAAAATGTGATTTCCAAATATTTTCTCCCATTGAGTTGGCTGCCACTTCATCTTTTTGACTAAGTCTTTTGAGGTGCAGAAGCATTTCATTTTGAGGAGTTCCCATTTCTCTATTTTTTTCTTTTGTTGCTTCTGCTTTGGGTGTAAAGTTTAGGAAGTTACATCCTATTACTAGATCTTGAAGTGTTTCCCTGCATTTTCTTCTAGAAGCTTTATGGTGGTAGTTCTTATATTTAGGTGTTTGATCCACTTTGAGTTAATTTTTGTGTAGGGTGTAAGATAGGGATCCTTTTCCATTCTTTTGGCTATTGGTATCCAGTTCTTCTATGCCCAATTATTGTAAAGACTATTTAGTCCCAGTTCAGAGGATTTGGGGGCCTTGTCAAAATCAGTAGACCATAGATTTGGTGGTCTATTTCTGCACTCTCGATTTGATTCCACTGGTCAATGCTTCTATCTTTGTGCCAGTTAGTATAGCTTACTTGTGTCTCTCCAGGAATTGTCCATTTCATCTAAGTTGTCTAGTTTGTTGGCATATAGTTGTTCATAGTATCCTCTTAAGATTTCTTTTATTTCTTCAGGGTGTGTGGTAATGCACCCCTTCTCATTTCTGATTTTTTTATTTGCATCCTCTTTTTTTCTTTGTCAGTCTTGCTAGTGGCCCATGAATTTTACTGATTTTCTCAAAGAACCAACTTTCTGTTTTATTGATTCTTTAAATTGTTCTTTTGTTCTCCCATCAAATCTCTGCTTTAATTTTTGTTATTTCTGTTCTTCTATTTGCTTTGGGGTTAGTTTGCTGTTCTTTCTCAAGTTCCTGCAGGTTTGCTGTTAAGTCCTTGATTTTCGCTCTTTCTTGTTTTTTAATACAAGCATTTAAGGGCAATAAATTTCCTTCTCAGCACAGCCTTTGCCACATTCCATAAGTTCTGATAAGTTGTATTCTCATTTTCATTCATCTCCAGACAGCTACCGATTTCTCTAGGAATTCGTTCTTTGACCCACTGGTTGTTTAAGAGTGTGATTTAATCTCCATATATTTGTAATGTTCTCATATTTGTAATATTCTCGTTCTTTGGTGGTTATTAAATCCAGCTTCATCTCATTGTGATCAGAGAAAGTGCTTTGAATAATTTCAATGCTTTTAAATTTATAAAGATCTGTTTTGTGCCCCAGCATATGTTCTATCCTGGAGAATGTTCCATGAAAAGTGCTCTTTTTTAAAAATACTTTTTTTACACTCCATATTGAGAAGTTATCGTTATAATCCATTATATCGAAGACTCCAGTACTCTAAGAAAACACTAATTTCAGTTTTAAATTACTATCCTTTACATCTAGAAGCATAAGGTATAACTGGAACGTAGTAGTAGAATTTATTTGTCGATTAGATATACAGAAAATCATGTTGGCTATAGGAAGGTACATGAAACACAGGAAGGCAAAAGGGGTACCTGCAAGCCAATAGCATGGGAGAAAAGAAAATATAAAAACAATGGGGGCACAAAAACTTATTGAGCCATGTAGGATAAATAATAAAGGTACAAATAGGCTAATATACTTTAAAGTCTATGAAGGCACAAATATTTTACAGAATAGAAAATTAAGTGGTAGTCATTATTATAAACTATCAAATAATTTCAAGAAGACAAGAAAGGGTACAGGATGTCAAAGATGTTTATTCAAAGTGTAGATGTTTCAAGGAAAACAGGTATCCAGAAAAAATTTTCCTGGGTTTAGCATAGCTGAAGTTTTAGTGTATTGCTACTTCTATTTTACAGAGGCAATTGTCAAGAAAATTAGTTCTTATTTCAACCTGATCCTGCTGCCTCAATATAATCCTTCCTTTGAGAGACAGCACCTTGTTTTACTCACTGCACCTAAAATTTTTTTACCTGGCCCAAATATATACAAGACCTTAAAATAATTATATGTTAATGTTAATTTAAATTTGGAATGCTAATAACAATGAAAAATTCTTTCTGCCATTCCAGCAAAAAAACTTATGTGAGCCAAAATGCTTAAAAAAAAAAAAGAGCTAAAAACTTTAGAGCAGTATATTATAAAAGCCTCCTTAGCCAGTTTTCTAAAGTACAGAATGATCAATAAAAATCTGTCTATAATTGTATCTTTCAGACATCAATTGCAAAGAATCTGTGAGTTCAATGGAATGCCAATTATTACTGGCAGACATTTACTCTTACAGTGAGCGAATGATATTTTTGCTTTGTTCTCTTAATAGCATACTAATAATTATGTTTCCTGTAGAGTCACTAATGTACAGAAAAAAATTATATAATAGTGGATTGCCATTCATGCTTTACTGGTAAGTTACCAGAGGGAAGAAAGAGTAAGTTCTACCATCATAGGCAGGTATAAAAAAGATTCATCTCTTATTAAAGCTCAAGGGAATACGAAGAGGGAATAAAAGAGAAAAAAGTCAGACAGATTATGCTGTCAATTTTAGTTGTCATAATGTGTTTCAGAGATAAAGCATTCCTCTGAATGGCAATTGAACAGATGGAAATTTTCATTTTTGGTTAACTGGTTGGAAGAATTGGACCAGTACCTAAAATGACATTGAAATGAAGCTTCAACCCCCCTCCCACAAGAAGGAAGCAGAGGCATCACTCCAGATACAAAATAAATTATTGAACAGTGCATATATTATATTGGCATCATTGTATCCAACTGTACATCTGCACAATGTTTTAGTCTCCTGGTGAGAGAACAGACATTTCTGAAAGGGAAAATAGGCAACCACTGAAGTGAATCAGATAAGTACACCATTTGGATAAGAAAAGCCCAAGCAACACTTCACGAATTTGAAGTTATTCACACTGAGAGGGAAAAAGAACTATAAATTATACTGATTACAATGTCCTTGAACTTATATGTTGATTTAAAAGTGTTAGACTTTGACATATAAAACCATATTTTCAGGATTTTTATATTCTTAAATCAGAATGAATATAAAAAATATGACTACTTAAGACCCTAAAGGAGCATTCTACTTGATCTAACAGAGTAAGTTATATATTAAACTAAAACTACATTCCAAATCTTAAGCTAGGGTTAGAGAGGATGCACAGAATAGTTAACTAAATAAGAGACCTTCTGGTATTTTATAGTTAATAACCTATCCTAAGAATCGTGAACTAAGGAAACGGAGTTGAGATGAACTCCTTGCTTCTCTTTTGTAAGTTCCACTTCCGCCGTCTTATGATACTGTCCTGGCTGGTACTCTGCCATAGCTCTCTCAGCCTGCTCTTGCTCACTGCTGCAGCGAGCCCACGGAGGTAGCTTATACCGTCCTATACTTCTACCCTCAGTTTTCCCACCAACCCTTCACAGCTTCTCCCAACTCACTAAGTCCTTAGAGTTCAGATGCAAAGGAAACAAATGGACACCAGCTTTAGAAGGCATATAAAACAAGCAGTGTCTGTTATGTTGTTTTTCTGACTTCTGTTTATTTATTCATTCATCACAATGCACTGAGAATTCACTAAATATCTAAATTGACAGAATATTTTATCAGACATGACTTCCAATCAAACTATATTTAATAAGGATTCACTGTACTGAAAACTAACTGAATTGCGTCTTATGAGTCTATCAGAACAATACAAGTGAAAAACTAAGTTCTGCATATTAATGGAGAGCAGATATCACATGGACACAATGTTATAAGACTGTACTGTTGCAGTCTTCACAATGAGTATTCCCTTTATAAATAAAAGTTGCAAAGGGGAGTCATTCTTTTCATTCTCCGAATAATTTTTTAATATAGACAAATGTGTTTAATGAAAACTCATTACAGACACAGAAAGACTAGTATAACCTAAAAGTCAAATTATAAAGAGTTTGGACACATCTGGACTTATTAGACAGAGAAAACCCTTGAGGTGAATAGCTGGGAATATGGAATAGGAGCGATACTGAAAAGTTATTTGGAAAGGGGGAACTAGAATGGGTCCCTCCATGGAATATTTCTACCAAGGGAGGAGAATAAGAATAGAACCTTTTCATGTGGTGGCTGGATGCCCAAAAGGGTTGCTAGAAATTAGCCATGATATAATATACTAATTCACAAAAGAATAAGAGAAGTAAACCAGAAATCATATTCTGTCCCTCTAACTCATTCTGATACTCTAATTCTGATATTCTCTCTTATTTATACTTAAACTGCTTTATACTTTTCAGCCACTGTATTACCTACTCTGTGGAGTAGGTATCTCTCATTGCCCTTCTGTCATCATTCTTATTTTAGTATGAACAGGGATTTTATTTAATAGGTAACCTAAAACAAAAGTTTTCACAAAACTTGCTACGTATTCAAAGGGCACTATCTCCAGAGGCTAATGGTCATGGGACTAACAAAGGAGGCTGATGGGGCATAACCAAGGAGCCTGATCAAAATTTCTAATCCACAGGGCAGGAAGGCAGGTAAGAGCCCAGATCTTCTTAAATGAGGGCAGAAATAGGGCCCAAAGGGCAAGACTGAAGAAAACAGCATGTTTTCATTTCAGGTTAAATCCAATTCTATTTTCATTTCATTGTCATTAGAAATAGATACTTAAGAGTATTATTTTGATACCAGTATGTTTTCTTATAAAATATAATATCAGCATGGATTTTACTGAAATTAATTTATGAATTAATGTTAATTCATGAATAAAGTATTTATTAACATGTATATTATAGTTTAGAAGGTTCAGAAAGATAAACTTTGAACTAATAGTATACATAGAAACTTCTGGCAAGTATGATGGCAGCTGTATTTACCTTTCTAAGTATAAAGCCCCAAATAGGGTAGAGATAAACCGAAGAACTATTAATGAAGCCAAATGTAAAAATGAACACTAAATCTACTTAACTCCTAGTGATAAGGAGCATTAGAGACTAAAATTCTTTTAATCCCTTTGTGCATCTTTTTTGTTGAGCAGATTAGCTCTGTTTCAATGTTGACAAATTACACATTTTATTAGGCATTTATCCCTCAACACTATGAATATTTTACTAAATCCCTTAACAACAATTTATAACAATTTTAATTGCTTTTCTTCTAGCATGTCTTCTATCATTTCTTATTTTGCCCATCAAAAACCATAATGTAAATTCCAGCCAAAAAAGGAAAATGTTATCTCAATCTGGAATTTCAAACACTGTTAGTTTTTCTGACTTGTAAAAGGTAAAAAAGAAAAACAAACAAAAATTACACAATACAATAAGGCAAAATCTGATTTCCAGAGAACTTTCTCTTAAGTGTTCCAGACTCCACAGCAAATATTTGCCAAAATGCACTGTTTTTAATAGCACTATCCTTGTAAACTAGTGTAACTAGTTATCCTTTAAAATTAGGTAAAATTCACATAACTTAAGATGGTTAATTTTTTAACAAACGCATTATGCCAAGACAAAATGTCAACAGGCAGGGGGTGGGGGGGGTTGGGCATGGGAGAGGGGCATGGATTCTTTGTAGAAGAAAAGTAAATGTCTTCATATAGATTATGGTGGTGAAGGCATGTCTATTCACTTAGGTTGGATTGTATGATGTGTGAATAAAACTGCTTTAAAATGAACAGAGAAAAAGTGCTCGAGAAAATACAGAGAAAGATGTACCTATTTCCTGTTGGTAGGGAAACTAGAGATGAAGCCCCTCTGGAGGGCAGTGTGGTGGTTCCACAAGAGGTTAGGGGAGGGGTTACCATATGATACTGCAACCCTGTTGCTAGGTATATACGTGGAGAAAAGAGTATGAGGACAGGAATGGACATTTGCACACTGGCGTTTATGGTGACAGTGTTTGCAATTCACAATGGGTGGAGGAGGCCTAAGGATAGGTCAACTGAGTGAAGGACAGGGGGAACTGTGGTATATACATACAATGGACCACTGAGCAGCAGCAAGAAGGAATGAAGTTGTGAGGCATGCAACTAGTGAATGAACCTTAAAGACTGTTGAATGAAATGTCAGAAACAAAATGGCAAACATTATCCTGCCTCACTCATGTGGACTAAGTGTAATATACAAACTCAGCGAACTAAGTCAAGAGCATGGGTTATCAGGTTGGAAAAGGGTCCTAGATTATAAACTCTCACAGCAGCCACATAAATTCACGAGTTGTAATTGGGATTTCTTCTTTTTTTTTTTTTATGGTACATAGTAGGATTTATTTTCATTTCTTTGATCTGCTAAAAAAAAAGAAAAAACATACTATACTTATATATTTACAGTGTCAACATTTTCAGAGTGTAATTGTTATTGCTAAATCCCGAGATACTGAGCTGTTTCAATATAACCTAGCTGTTCCCAGAAACTTCGGGTATTTATGTGACACCTGTGATTCAGAGTTAGAGCTCTGAAACTATGAAAGTCAGCATTATCCCATATAGAAACTGTTTAAAAAGTTGAAAAAGTAATCAGACTTCATCTAGAGATATGAATCAAGCTGATCTGCGTAGCACTGAGGTAAATCAGAATATAGGGTAAAGGATGATATGGTCCATATTTTAAAACGTCAACTTCTGTGTATGCCCAAAGGGAGAGATGTTTATTTGGTGCAAAATTTATAGTTTGGGTAGTGCATTACCTAATTTACCTTTTATGGTCAGTTTAGTTGAACACAATAATTATTACATGGTGTGTCAGTTTGAATCTGTCATGTACCCCAGGAAAGCCATGTCCTCTAATCCTCATTCAGTATTGCTGGGTGATATTGTTTTTATTGTTTCCATGGAGATAGGACCCACCTAATTGTGAGTGTTAATTTTTGATTAGGTAGTTTCCACGGAGATATGTCTCCACCCATACAAGATGGGGTTGCTTACTGGAGCCCTTTAAGAAGGAATCATTTTGGAAAAAGCTTTAGAGCACACAGACACCTTTGGAGATGAAGAAGGAAAACATCCCTGGGGGAGCTTCATGAAACAAGAAGCCCAGAGAGAAAGCTAGCAGACGTCATGTTCGCCACATGCCTTTCCAGTTGAGAAAGAAACCCTGAACGTCACTGACCTTCTTGAACCAAGGTATCTTTCCCTGGATGCCTTAGATTCGACATTTCTTTAGTCTTGTGCTAATTTGGATATTTTCACGACCTTCAAACATGTAAACTTGCAACTTGATAAACTCCCCCTTTTAAAAGCCATTCCATTTCTGGTATAGTGCGTTCCAGAGGCTTACTAACTAGAACACATGAAATCTTGAATAAGGCATGAGATCTTGTTGGTTTTTACAGGTTAGTGTGATGCCCTGATAAATCCCAGAGTAATGTGGGCAGTGAAAGAAAAAAAAAAAGGATTTGCAAAGTCCCCTTGGGGTCTGAGAAGAAAGGAGGAAATATTCAACGTCCCCATTTGGGGAATTACTGATCTTCTTGCAAGCAATGGGGGCTACCAAATCAATAGGTTATTCCATTTTCTGTATATACCACAGTTTGTTAATCTGTTCTTTGTTGTTGGAAACTTGGGCTGTTTCTACCTTTTGGCTACTGTAAAGAGTGTTGCTAAGAATACTCATGTACAAGTACTTGTTGAGTCCTTGCTTTCAATTATTTTGAATCTATATCTAGAAGTAGATCTATGGTCATAGAGTAATTCTGTACTTAGCTTTCTGAGGAACCACCCAGTTTTCCACAGAGGCTGCACTATTTTACATTTTCACCATTAATAAGTGAGGGTTCCCGTTTCTCCACATCCTCACCAATACTTATTGTTTTCCTTTTTCTTTTACAATAGCCATCTTAATGGGTGTGAAGTGGTATACCAGGGTGGCTTTTATTTGTGTTTCCCTAATGACTAATCAGGTCAAGAATATTTTCATGCACTTTTTGACTATTTGTATATCTTCTTTGTAGGAATGTCTATTCAAGTTCTTTATCCATTTTTAAATTGTGTTGGGTTTATCTTTTTGTAGTTGAGTTGTTAGAGTTCCACATATATTCTGGATACCTTATCAGATAAACTCTTATCCAGATAGATGGCTTGCAAATATTTTCTACCCTTTTTTGGATTGTCTTTTCCTTTCTTGATAATGTCCTCTGATGCACAAAAGTTTTCAATTTTGATGAAGTGCAATTTATCTATATATTTCTTTTGTTGCTTGTGCTTTTGGAATCATTTCTAGGACTCTTTCGCCAAACCAAAGGTCATTAAGATTTACTCCTATGTTTTCTTCTAAGAGTATTATAAATTTTAGCTCTTTTATTTAGGTCATTGAACCCGTTTGAATAAATTTTTGTATATGGTATAGGTAAGGAATTCAACTTTATTCTTTCATATGTGAACATCTAGTAGTCCCAGCACTATTTAATCAAGAAACTATTCTTTCCCCATTGATGAACTTGACACCCTTGTCAAAAACCACTTGGTTAAAGACTGTGGGTTTAGTTCTGGGCTGTCAATTTATTTTCATTTTTATAGCTATTCTTTTAAGTTTTATATTTCTATAAGTGTTCAAAATGAAAGTACAAATAAGTTTAGAAAAGAAACACTACTCTGAGATCTTTAACTTGATTTAATGTTTCCCAATAGACTGGTGACATGCTTTCTCAAGAGCAGCCATATGTGTAACTTAAGGAAACCAGCTTTGGCAGGGATCATACCCTAGATTGTCACTGATTTTTTCCCTCTTCCTGGAAAGGACACGAAGAAAGATGAAGGTTCCTTAGCTTCTCACAAATCAATTTTAGGCACTCCTCAGCTAAAAACTCATGGCACTGAGACAGCACCACAAACCTCCTTCTTTGTTCTGGCTCACCATCACAGGGAGATGAAAGGAGGTATTCTAGCTTGCAAGCTGCCAGAATGCAATATACCAGAAACAGAACGAATTTTAAAAAGGAGAATTTATTAAGTTGCAAGTTTACAGTTCTAGGACTGTGAAGGCACCAATAAGACATACCTTTACTCAAGAATGGCTGATGAAGTTCAGGGTTTCTCTCTCAATTGGAAGGGCACATGGCAAAGTCTGTCAGCTTTCTCTCTGGCTTCTTGTTTCATGGAGCTCCCCCAAGGGCACTGTCTTTCTTCATCTCCAAAGGTCTTCAACTACATGGGCTCTCGTGGCTCTCTCTTTCTCCAAAATGTTTCTCCTTTTAAAGGATTCCAGCAAACTAATCAAGACCCACCTGGAATGGGTGAAGTCACATCTCTCTTTAATCAAAGGTTAATACCCACAATCAGGCACACCACATCTCCATGGAGATAATCTAATCAACTTTCCAACCTACAGTGCTGAATAGGAAGGAATGAAGAGATATGGCTGCCTCCACAAATGGATCAGGATTAACACATAGCTTTTCTAGGGACTATAACCCTTTCAAACTGGCACAGGAGGTAAAAGAGAAAAAGGTGGTAGGAAGAAAGGGCAAGTTTCTACACTTAGCAAATTTAAAGTACTTGTCAGCATTAGCAAATGAACTTGGGCCCAGTGACAAAGAAGCCAGTTTACAACATACCTATAGGCATCTACAATCATTACTAGTAACTTCACAACCACATACATTCAATTCAAATAATAGAAGCTCTCTTTTTTCTATGTCTTTGCTGTAAAGATTCCATCATAAGTTGTGTGACTGCTTTGTGTATTTGTTACAAACAACACATGTGATCTTGGTTTATGAACTGAGGTACTAGTACATGGAAATGGCAAAGGAAAGAAGTAAAGGGATAAAACAGTGTTTTATGTTTGTTTCAAAGATGTTTTTGAAGCTACTTACAAGATTTTTTTCATGGTAGCGTTAGGAATTATATATTTTTATCCCAATATTATAAAATGTATAGGAAATTATTTTTTCCTGTTTCAGTTTATTCTCACTAACCACCTAGCAGCTGAAATCATAACTTAACTATCCCTTCGTAATCTACTTAGCCCATAATTTTCCACTGTTATCAACACTAAACACCATTAATGGATTTATTTACAACTCACAGTATAATGACATTAAGAGGCTGGCAGAGGGTCATAACTTTTTAAATGTGGTATAATCATGGAAATATACATCATTTTTATTTTCAGAAGAGAAGGAGGTGGCTTATTTGCTGCCAAAGATGCCATCAGAATGAGATGCAGCCTGAAATTTACTCATGAGATATCAGAATTCTGCTTCTTTCCCACATCACGAAGAGAAGCAGAAGACTTAGGAGTAACAGAATACTAGGAGTAGCTGTCAGCCCTTACAAATAAATGAAAACACCAAATTGTATTAAGGATACTGCCATGTACAAGCTTCATCCCAGAGTTCCCCAGGATCTAGTAATCACATCTCCTTATAGGAGACCCTCTGAGTTCACAGGGAGTACCTTGTGAAGAGTCCTAAATAGGAAAATCTTCTATCATTTTATCAACAATAAGGTTTAATTGAAAGGGGAAATACAACTTATTCTACCACCCTCTTTAGGTGGTATATCCTTAGTACATCTTCTTCACTTCCCAAGAGGGAGGTAAGAAGATACTTAACACTGGGCTAAAAAAATTAAGAGAGTAGAGTAGCTTGAACAGGGAAGTTTGAGCTAAAGTAGATGAGTGGTAAGGGTAGTGGTGATGGTGGTGGTAGTGGAAGGGCTGCTTTCTAAACTAATCACAACTGCTTAACTCAGATATCAGTCTCTTAGAGAAATGCTGGTTAAATTTAAATGGGCATGTTCATCACCTATGTATCTGGTTAAACTGAAGGTTCTGATTCAGCGGATCTGGCAAAAGCCTGAAACCTGCAAGGACGTATAGAAGATCACTATCTGTTAAAAAGAAAGGTCATTCTCAGGGACACACTACCAGGACTCTGAACAAAACTACAAGGCCCACCTTGGACCATTCTACTTCCTTCCTCATTTCTATACTTTTTTATGGCTCCTCATTCTTTCTGATCTAAAAAATCTTCCACCTTATAGAGGTAAACCTCACAAGTAAGAGAGAGGAAAACCTCCTCTCTCCTTAACCTACCTTAATATTTAGAGGGGAGACTGCTTTGCGGAAAATATTTTTAGAACCCTCTAGGTTCCTTGCCCATCTGGGATAGCACACAATACTTGGTATGCTAGGGTTTGAAATACTTAGAATCTACATGAAGAACATGTAGTCTAAAAGCCTCCAATGCCATTTTCTCTACCATAGTGAGTGGCTTTGTACTTCATGGTATACTGAAAAAATGGAGGAGTTGGTAGAGCATACTCAAATAGTAGAAATTTTAAATCATAAACTTCTGAAAACACTGGGTCTCTTACACTGAAAAATCTCACCTTAACAATAAATTACCTAGTCAAGAAAAATGAAGGGACCTATGAAGGTTTGGTAAAGAATTTTACACAATTAGGTCATGCTATGGGAAGGAAGCCAGAGCAAGGTGCAAGTTGCTGTGTGGAATACTATTAGAAGTAGAGAAAAACGGGAATTTTGCAGAAAGAAAGGGTGATCACAAAGATTATGCCTGAGTCACAAATTTCTCTCACTTTGGAGGAAGCACATAAATCAAACCTCAGTAACAGTTTTATGATTTATTCATTAATAGCCAATGCCTTTTTTCAGTAAATTTCTGATTCCAACATGCATGCCTATTCATAGGATAAAAATATGTTTTCAGCATGCTGAGAGCAAATAAAATTTTATAACCCTATTCCACATATTTATTAAACAAAAGTAACATTTTTTTAAAAGACCATCCAGCTACTATAGTTCTAAAATGGGAATAATTCCTTTTAGCTGAAAAGTATAATCCTCTACAATAATGTATACCAGAAAGAAAAGAAAGTAAGCATAATTTTTTGTCTGAACCTTCAGTATCAGTTTCTTAAAGGATACAAATTGTTACCAATAACAATTGACCTTATTTAAATTAAAGATCTAGATTTGTTGGCTTATTTATTCAATCATTTAATTTTAAAGTTGCTCCAAATGTTTCTGAAAATGTTAGCAGTTAGTTACACAATTTAAGCAGTAGTTACAAATTTAATTCTGCAGGCTCCAAACCTGATCCAGACTCTGAGACTTTAAGAGTTTAAAAGTTTGACTATTTTCTACACCCTAAAAAAGAAAGATATTGATTGGTGCCACTTATTAGCTGAGAGGCACATTGAGTACTTGATTGCCAATAATTTATCAGGGCACTTGGCAAGGGGGCAGAAAGCCAGAATTTAGGAAGACAAACCTTTCTCGAAGGTGCTAATACCATATTTGGAGGCAGCTATTTCAGAAATTTTTAAAATGTTGTTCCTGTACAAGCATATAATTAAAGAAGGGGGTAGGGGGAGAAGAGGGTGGGGATCTAAGCATCAGAAAGTTATGAATGGAAAGGGAAATCCTGAAAAGATTTTATTTGCTAATGAGTATAAACTGGTGGTCATCAAAATACAAAAAGAAAAAATTTTTTACCTAGTTGTAAATAATTGTGCTTAATTTTTTAGTTTCTAATTAAATTCTAATGTCACATCAAAATTTTATCAAGATTTATCTTTCAGATTATGAATCAAAGCTATCTAAATAATTATATGAAAACTATTAAGTTTCAATAGCTCAGTTAAGTTTTCTAACTCCAATGTCAGCAGCCCCTTCATCATATGTAATCTGAACTAGACAAATGGTTTATAGTTGACTAAATTCCAACACTGTCTTTGCCCATTTTCCCTTTTTCTAATTTAAACAATTGCTTTTACAGTATTTCCTATGTTTTAGTTATTTTCCTTATCTGGACATCCTTCCTAAATGAAAACATCTTAGTGAAGTCATACACATTTATAGGACTATTGCAAAATAGGGTCAGACAGGCTTTTTCTGAGTTTCAAAAGGGAATGATTGGAAACTATACTGCAATCACTAAGCCTTTGTGTTCAGAAATGTGTCACAGTTATAGCCTAGTATTTGGGCTACTATTGCTGGTATATGTCAATGCTTTCATTATAAAACTTTATTGCCTTCACAGTTTTGTGAGCCAGCTATAAAGCTGAGTTTGGTTACAATAAATAGAAGATGATTTTTTTAAAAAAGGATGAAAACTGTACAAGTAGCAGACATGTGGTGAACTCATGTATATGTAAAAAGTAATAACAGCACTAAAGAAAGTTTCCATTGGTACAAAAGAAAAGCTTTTATTGGGCAGTGCACACTAATAACAGAGTAATACCAGAAAATCACTTTAAAATAAAGTCCTTATTCAAAAGACCCTCCATTTCAATCCATATCTGGAAGAAAATAATAGTGTCTTAAAGTCACATTCACAGAGACAAACAAGGTTAAAAAACTAAGTGATTCAAAGATTTCTTTATCTTGTTTCTTCAAGCTGGTCATGTGGTCTCTGATTTAATGAAATCAAAGTAAAACATTTTAGCACTAATATTCTATCAGAGTAACGTATCAGAGTAACGGCTTAACAAAAATAGAAAAAAAAATTCAGGAACTATTAAAGCTAGCAACATTTTTAAATATAGATTATGCTGGATTTATTTTTTATTTGCTCTCTATAAAACTACAAATGCAAAGCTAGTATTCTCATGTGGAAACACATAAAGATCAAGCCAGTGAATCAAAGATTCAGAAGGGGGAAATATCTATGTAAGACATAAAGGAAAAACATAAGCTGTCTCTATTAAAAATGGATTTAGGTGGCAGGTCGCTTATCTTTGGCACAGATAAGTGGTTGAGTGGTCAAAAGAAGTCTTGAGAGAGACAGTACTTTGGAAAATACAGAAAATACATGTGAGATTAATGCCTAATTAACGAAGTGTTCCACATATTAGTTGTGTTGTTAGTCCATAATTCATGCCATTAATAAAATACAATTAAATGAGAAAGTTTGTTTAATAAAGGCACATTTCCTACATCTGCATAATTTTAACCATAGAATTGAAGTATTTTGCATGTGTTCTAGCTTTAATAGTAGAAAGCTGGTTTATTATAAAATTTGTAAACAATTAAAATATCCCACTTCTACATTTAACACTTTTTCGATGGTTTGTAACTTTATTTCAACCTTCAATGAGAATATATACAATTCTTCAAATTAGAAAATGCATTTTCAACTTTTAAAAATGCCTACATTTTTATTACATTGTTGTATTTCACTCTGCTCACTAACTGAAAAGTACATTGAATATTCTATTACAAACTAGTTCTTAGTTTCTAAAGGAAAGTAATCTGTGAAAATGTCATTGCTAAGAGCAACCTCTGTTAAAGACTAGGAACAGTCACTAAATGTAGGTTCATTTCAAATTCAGAGAGGGAGGGCTCAGAAACAACATCTAAAAAAAGAAAAGGAAAATCAAATTTTGAGGCAAAATGACAAGTTTTTTTAGGCTTCAAGTGGAACAATTGCAAGGGCTTTTACATCATCAGTGGGCACACTTTTCTCTTCCTTTTGTGCTAGTTAAGTGACAGAAGCAGCAGAAGCACTGCACCGAAGGAAATGAAATAGGTAAGCTGAAGTTCACCCCCTTGGAGTTCATTTCATTTAATTTAACAAACACTAACTAAATAGCTACCACAGGTTAGGCATTATCAAAGAGTGAGGACAGAGAGATCATAATACATGAACTTCAGTTAATAACAATTAGAAGGATTTAAATAAATGAATGAGTCTGAAGTCATAAATACAACCTCAGAAAGGTTTTTATTTTATATTGAGAAGTTAAAAAAAATACATATATTCTAATTAAAGTCTGCAGAATTTGGTATTAGGCTTAAAATAAGTAATGACAAACTGTATTAAAACAAAAATTTTTCATTCAATAAATTAAAAATGTATATTTTTATATAGTAATTTACTCTCTGAAATTTCTTTTATACAGGTTAACAAACTTTAAGAAAATTTATGACTTAGAAATGTTTGCTCCCGCCTCAGCGGCAGGCACACTGTGATTTTGCTGAAGCTGTATCTGCAGTGAGCAGGCATGCCTCTTAGCCAACTGCAGATGTAATGAGCAACAGATGAGGTTCATGTACCATTGGCTCATGTCCACAGCAACAGAACTAGGTACCTTCACCTGGCCAAGTTGACAACTGAATCTAACTACCACAGGGTGCATGGTCCGGGAATCGAACCCAGGTCTCCCCGTGAAAGTGCCAAGAAAATGTCCAAACTAAGGCACCAACAAGCGGTTACCTTCGCTTAAGAAAGCCTGATGCTGTCTGGAATAACTCTGTCATCTGGAAAGTTTCTTCTCCAGGACACCTACTAGGGGAGTAGAAACGATACAGAAAGCGCCCAAAGCCACAACAGAGATAAAAAAGACAGCGTACCCCATCCTGGAACGGCTTGCTGGCTGAGAGAAGCAGCTCGGGTGAGATCGCCGAGGCGCGCGGGCCTTACCGGGCGGGGTGGCAAGCGGCCGGAGTTACTCCCTTCCCCCTTCCCGGGCCGGCTGGGAGAATTGGAGAGGCGGTCCCCTGAAACAAAGACGGCTGGCGCCCACACCACGCGCAGCCCCCGGACCAACTGAGAGAATTGGATCGGAAACCCCCAGGCCGCGGAGAACGGTGACGGGTGGGGGAGGCCCCTTCCAAACCCGTGACTCCCGGGGAACGTGCACTCTCTCGGGCGGGCCGCTGCCGCTGGCGCCCTCCCGCCACGCTTGTTGCCCAGGGCCGACTAGGAAATTCGGACCGGCTCTTTCCCTGGCTGCGGCGACCAGCAACCCTCCCTGCGTTCGGACCCCGGGCCGGCTCAAGCCATTTCGGCTAGCGAACTCCCAGGACTAGCGAACCCCCAGGACGGCGAGAGTTTTCCAAAGTTTAAGGTCCCACAGCACCTTTTACTGGTGGGACCCGCAGACAAACGGGTGCCACGAGCGCCACCTACTGGGCAGGATAAGAAAAACAGAACCCAGAGATTTCACAGAAAAATATTACAACCTTGCTGGGTCCAACACCAAGAGAAATCTGAATAAATGCCCAGACGCCAGCAGCAGAAGATAACTGTCCACGCTCAAAAGATTGAGAATATGGCTCAGTCAAAGGAACAAACCAATAGCTCAAATGAGACACAAGAGCTGAGACAACTAATGCTGAATATACGAACAGAAATGGAAAACCTCTTCAAAAATGAAATCGATAAATTGAGGGAGGACATGAAGAGGACATGGGCTGAACATAAAGAAGAAATAGAAAAACTGAAAAAACAAATCGCAGAACTTATGGAAGTGAAGGATAAAGTAGCAAACATAGAAAAAATAATGGATAGCTACAATGATAGATTTAAAGAGACAGAAGATAGAATTAGTGATTTGGAGGATGGAACATCTGAATTCCAAAAAGAAACAGAAACTATAGGGAAAAGAATGGAAAAATTTGAACAGGGTATCAGGGAACTCAAGGACAATATGAACCGCACAAATATACGTGTTGTGGGTGTCCCAGAAGGAGAAGAGAAGGGAAAAGGAGGAGAAAAACTAATGGAAGAAATTATCACTGAAAATTTCCCAACTCTTATGAAAGACCTAAAATTACAGATCCAAGAAGTGCAGCGCACCCCAAAGAGATTAGACCCAAATAGGCGTTCTCCAAGACACTTACTAGTTAGAATGTCAGAGGTCAAAGAGAAAGAGAAGATCTTGAAAGCAGCAAGAGAAAAACAATCCATTACATACAAGGGAAACCCAATAAGATTTTGTGTAGATTTCTCAGCAGAAACCATGGAAGCTAGAAGACAGTGGGATGATATATTTAAAATACTAAAAGAGAAAAACTGCCAACCAAGACTCCTATATCCAGCAAAATTATCCTTCAAAAATGAGGGAGAAATTAAAACATTCTCAGACAAAAAGTCACTGAAAGAATTTGTGACCAAGAGACCAGCTCTGCAAGAAATACTAAAGGGAGCACTAGAGTCAGATACAAAAAGACAGAAGAGAGAGATATGGAAAAGAGTGTAGAAAGAAGGAAAATCAGATATGATATATATAATACAAAAGGCAAAATGTTAGAGGAAAATATTATCCAAACAGTAATAACACTAAATGTCAATGGACTGAATTCCCCAATCAAAAGACATAGATTGGCAGAATGGATTAAAAAACAGGATCCTTCTATATGCTGTCTACAGGAAACACATCTTAGACCCAAAGATAAACATAGGTTGAAAGTGAAAGGTTGGGAAAAGATATTTCATGCAAATAACAACCAGAAAAGAGCAGGAGTGGCTATACTAATATCCAACAAATTAGACTTCAAATGTAAAACAGTTAAAAGAGACAAAGAAGGACACTATATACTAATAAAAGGAACAATTAAACAAGAAGACATAACAATCATAAATATTTACGCACCGAATCAGAATGCCCCAAAATACGTGAGGAATATACTGCAAACATTGAAAAGGGAAATGGACTCATATACCATAATAGTTGGAGACTTCAACTCACCACTCTCATCAAGGGACAGAACATCTAGACAGAGGATCAACAAAGAAATAGAGAATCTGAATATTACTATAAATGAACTAGACTTAATAGACATTTATAGGACATTACATCCCACAACAGCAGGATACACCTTTTTCTCAAGTGCTCATGGATCATTCTCAAAGATAGACCATATGCTGGGTCACAAAGCAAGTCTTAACAAATTTAAAAAGATTGAAATCTTACACAACACTTTCTCGGACCATAAAGGAATGATGTTGGAAATCAATAATAGGCAGAGTGCCAGAAAATTCACAAATACGTGGAGGCTCAACAACACACTCCTAAACAACGACTGGGTCAAAGAAGAAATTGCAAGGGAAATTAGCAAATACCTCGAGGCGAATGAAAATGAAAACACAACATATCAAAACTTATGGGACGCAGCAAAGGCAGTGCTAAGAGGGAAATTTATTGCTCTAAATGCCTATATCAGAAAAGAAGAAAAGGCAAAAATTCAGGAATTAACTATCCATTTGGAAGAACTGGAGAAAGAACAGCAAGCTAACCCCAAAGCAAGCAAAAGGAAAGAAATAACAAAGATTAGAGCACAAATAAATGAAATTGAAAACATGAAAACAATAGAGAATATCAATAAGGCCAGAAGTTGGTTCTATGAGAAAATCAATAAGATTGATGGGCCCCTATCAAGATTGACAAAAAGAAGAAGAGAGAGGATGCAAATAAATAAGATCAGAAATGGAAGAGGAGACATAACTACTGACCTCACAGAAATAAAGGAGGTAATAACAGGATACTATGAACAACTTTACGCTAATAAATACAACAATTTAGAGGAAATGGACGGGTTCCTGGAAAGACATGAACAACCAACTTTGACTCAAGAAGACATAGATGACCTCAACAAACCAATCACAAGTAAAGAAATTGAATTAGTCATTCAAAAGCTTCCTAAAAAGAAAAGTCCAGGACCAGATGGCTTCACATGTGAATTCTACCAAACGTTCCAGAAAGAATTAGTACCAATTCTCTTCAAACTCTTCCAAAAAATCGAAGTGGAGGGAAAACTACCTAATTCATTCTATGAAGCCAACATCACCCTCATACCAAAACCAGGCAAAGATATTACAAAAAAAGAAAACTACAGACCAATCTCTCTAATGAATACAGATGCAAAAATTCTCAATAAAATTCTAGCAAATCGTATCCAACAGCACATTAAAAGAATTATACATCATGACCAAGGAGGATTCATCCCAGGTATGCAAGGCTGGTTCAACATAAGAAAATCAATTAATGTAATACACCATATCAACAAATCAAAGCAGAAAAATCACATGATCATCTCAATTGATGCAGAGAAGGCATTCGACAAGATTCAACATCCTTTCCTGTTGAAAACACTTCAAAAGATAGGAATACAAGGGAACTTCCTTAAAATGATAGAGGGAATATATGAAAAACCCACAGCTAATATCATCCTCAATGGGGAAAAATTAAAAACTTTCCCCCTAAGATCAGGAACAAGACAAGGATGTCCACTATCACCACTATTATTCAACATTGTGTTGGAGGGTCTAGCCAGAGCAATTAGACAAGAAAAAGAAATACAAGGCATCCAAATTGGAAAGGAAGAAGTAAAACTATCACTGTTTGCAGACGATATGATACTATACGTCGAAAACCCGGAAAAATCCACAACAAAACTACTAGAGCTAATAAATGAGTACAGCAAAGTAGCAGGTTACAAGATCAACATTCAAAAATCTGTAGCATTTCTATACACTAGTAATGAACAAGCTGAGGGGGAAATCAAGAAACGAATCCCATTTACAATTGCAACTAAAAGAATAAAATACCTAGGAATAAATTTAACTAAAGAGACAAAAAACCTATATAAAGAAAACTACAAAAAACTGCTAAAAGAAATCACAGAAGACCTAAATAGATGGAAGGGCATACCGTGTTCATGGATTGGAAGACTAAATATAGTTAAGATGTCAATCCTACCTAAATTGATTTACAGATTCAATGCAATACCAATCAAAATCCCAACAACTTATTTTTCAGAAATAGAAAAACCAATAAGCAAATTTATCTGGAAGGGCAGGGTGCCCCGAATTGCTAAAAACATCTTGAGGAAAAAAAACGAAGCTGGAGGTCTCGCGCTGCCTGACTTTAAGGCATATTATGAAGCCACAGTGGTCAAAACAGCATGGTATTGGCATAAAGATAGACATATCGACCAATGGAATCGAATAGAGTGCTCAGATATAGACCCTCTCATCTATGGACATTTGATCTTTGATAAGGCAGTCAAGCCAACTCACCTGGGACAGAGCAGTCTCTTCAATAAATGGTGCCTAGAGAACTGGATATCCATATGCAAAAGAATGAAAGAAGACCCATCTCTCACACCCTATACAAAAGTTAACTCAAAATGGATCAAAGATCTAAACATTAGGTCTAAGACCATAAAACAGTTAGAGGAAAATGTTGGGAGATATCTTATGGATCTTACAACTGGAGGCGGTTTTATGGACCTTAAACCTAAAGCAAGAGCACTGAAGAAGGAAATAAATAAATGGGAACTCCTCAAAATTAAACACTTTTGTGCATCAAAGAACTTCATCAAGAAAGTAGAAAGACAGCCTTCACAATGGGAGACAATATTTGGAAATGATATATCAGATAAAGGTCTAGTATCCAGAATTTATAAAGAGATTGTTCATCTCAACAACAAAAAGACAGCCAACCCAATTACAAAATGGGAAAAAGACTTGAACAGACACCTCTCAGAAGAGGAAATACGGATGGCCAAGAGGCACATGAAGAGATGCTCAATGTCCCTGGCCATTAGAGAAATGCAAATCAAAACCACAATGAGATATCATCTCACACCCACCAGAATGGCCATTATCAACAAAACAGAAAATGACAAGTGCTGGAGAGGATGCGGAGAAAGAGGCACACTTATCCACTGTTGGTGGGAATGTCAAATGGTGCAACCACTGTGGAAGGCAGTTTGGCGGTTCCTCAAAAAGCTGAATATAGAACTGCCATACGACCCAGCAATACCATTGCTAGGTATCTACTCAAAGGACTTAAGGGCAAAGACACAAACGAACATTTGCACACCAATGTTTATAGCAGCATTATTTACAATTGCAAAGAGATGGAAACAGCCAAAATCTCCATCAACAGAAGAGTGGCTAAACAAACTGTGGTATATACATACGATGGAATATTATGCAGCTTTAAGACAAGATAAACTTATGAACCATGTAATAACATGGATGGACCTAGAGAATATTATGCTGAGTGAATCCAGCCAAAAACTAAAGGACAAATACTGTATGGTCCCACTGATGTGAACGGACATTCGAGAATAAACTTGAAATATGTCATTGGTAACAGAGTTCAGCAGGAGTTAGAAACAGGGTAAGACAATGGGTAATTGAAGCTGAAGGGATACAGACTGTGCAACAGGACTAGATACAAAAACTCAAAAATGGACAGCACAATAATACCTAATTGTAAAGTAATCATGTTAAAACACTGAATGAAGCTGCATCTGAGCTATAGGTTTTTGTTTTGTTTTGTGTTGTTTTGTTTTGATTTTACTATTATTACTTTTATTTTTTTCTCTATATTAACATTCTATATCTTTTTCGGTTATGTTGCTAGTTCTTCTAAACCAATGCAAATGTACTAAGAAATGATGATCATGCATCTATGTGATGATGTTAAGAATTAATGATTGCATGTGTAGAATGGTATGATCTCTAAATGTTGGGTTAATTTCTTTTTTTTCGTTAATTAAAAAAAAAAAAAAAAGAGAAGGGATAATTGGAGATGAAGGGATACAGACTGTACAACGGGACTGGATATAAAAACTCAGAAATGGACAGCACAATACTACCCAATTGTAATGCAATTATGTTAAAACACTGAATGAAGCTGCATGTGAGGTATAGGTTTTTTGTTTTTGTTTTTTTTGTTTTTTTTCTTTCTATTATTGTTTTAATTCTTATTCTGTTGTCTTTTTATTTCTTTTTCTAAATCGATGCAAATGTACTAAGAAATGATGAATATGCAACTATGTGATGTTATTAAGAATTACTGATTGTACATGTAGATTGGAATGATTTCTAATTGTTTTGTTAATTCTTTTTTTAATTAATAAAAAAAAAAAAGAAAATTTATGACTTAGGATAAGAGCTCTTTAACCACCAACCCCAAACAAAATATTATATGGTGTGCCGGTATGAAGATATTACATACCCCAGAAAAGCCATGTCTTTTAATTCTCATTCAATATTGCTGGGTGGGATCTTTTCTATTGTTTCCATGGAGATGTGACCCACCCAATTGTAGGTGGTAACTTTTGATTAGATGGTTTCCATGGAGATGTGTCTCCCCCCCCTTCAAGGTGGGGTTGCTTATGGAGTCCATTAAGAGGGAATCATTTTGGCAAAAGCTTTAGAACCAAGAAAACCCACGCAGCCAGAGACATTTGGAGGAGAAGGGAAACTTCCCAGGGGAAACCTTATGAAATGAGGAGAGAAAGCTAGCAGATGTCACCATGTGCCCTCCCAACTGAGAGAGAAACCCCAAACTTCATCGGCTATTTCTTCGGAGTTAAGTTTTTTTCCTTGATGCTTAATTTGGACATTTTCCTGACCTTAGAACTGTAAACTTGCAACCTAATAAACTTCCTTTTTAAAAGCTGTTCCATTTCTGGTATATTGCAATTTCAGCAACTTCAGCAAACTAAAACACAAGGAAATTCAATACATAAAAACAGATCACAGATGAACAGTTTTTAAGACAGGTGTTGAGGCCTGAAACCAATCTGCTTGGCCCATCCTCATTGTGCTTCTATCGTAAGGGCTCCTAATTGAAATAGGATATTGATATTCTGAAATATCTTATCACTAATTATAATTTATCTCAACAAACTGTTTGTGTCAGTGTCACCAGTGACTTTCATGTTGTTAAATCCAATTCTCAACTCTAAGTGCTCACTATACTTGAATCATCAGTAGCACTTGATAAAGTTATTCCACCCTGCTCCTTGAAAGAGATTCTTTGCCTCCCAGGACACCTCATTTTCTTAGTTTTCCTCTTACTTCCTACATCATTCCTTAGTCTCCCTTACTAATCCTTCTTCATATCCCCAACCACTTAATGCAGAAGTCCTCCTGTGCTCAGTTTTTGGTCCTTTCTGTATCCCATACTCACTCGTTACACGGTCTCATCTGGTTTCCTGGTTTTAAATAACCATCTAATTGCCTACAACTCATAAATTTATATTCCCAAATCAGACATCTCTCCTAAATTTCAAGCTCACATTTAACAACTGTCTTATGAATATCTTTATTAAGACATCTAGCAGAAATCTCAAATACAACCTTAGACTGAAGGTGATCCCACCTCCCCATTCCTGCCCCTCTTGCAGACTTCCCATTCAGTTAATACGATTCCACCCTTGCACACTTAGGTCAAAATCCTCAGAATCTTCCTTAAATCCTCTTTGTCTCTTATTCCTGACATCAAAGAGGTTTATTCTACCTTCAAAATAAAAACAGCAGGCCAAGATAATGGTAGCTACATAAATCGAAATCTCCCAACAAAACATCCTCCAACACATTCATTATACATACACACATATGTATAAGAAGAACATATAAAACTACACAAAACCCACACCCTCAACATACAGAAATGTCACAGGGTCTGTAAATAGAAAACAATTTCCAATAAGCTTTCTTGCTCTTACCACAAAAAACAAGGAGCTTCCAAGAAAACCCAAAAAACTTCCCAGAAAAGAGAAGAGAGGCACTTAAGCAGCAGGCTTAAAGTTGATCTAAAATTTCCACCTGTGCCAGTCTGAAACAATGAATATATGCTAGAAAAGTCATATTTTAATCCTAATTCCATTTTGTAAAGGCAGACGTTTCTTCTAATCCCTATTTAGTACTGTATGTTTGAAACTGTAATTAGATCATCTCCCTGGAGATGTGACTCAATCAAGAGTGGTTGTTAAATTGGATTAGGTGGAGACATGTCTCCACCCATTCAGGTGGGTCTTGATTAGTTTACTGGAATCCTATAAAAGAGGAAATATTTAGGAAAAAGCGGGAGATTGGAGAGAGCAGAGCAGAACAACATAGTCATGAGAAGCAGAGAGTTCACCAGTCAGCGACCATTGGAGATGAAAAAGGAAAGTGCCTCCTGGGGAGCTCCATAAAACAGGAAGCCAGGAGAGAAAGCTAGGAGATGATGCCATGTTTGCCACATGATTTACCAGATGGGAGAGAAATCCTGACTGTGTCTGTCCTGTGCCTTCTCATTTAAGAGAGAAACCCTGAACTTCATTGGCCTACTTGAACAAGGTATCTTTCCCTGGATGCCTTAGATCGGACATTTTCTCAGCCTTAGAACTGTAAACTAGGAACTTTTTAAATTCCCCCTTTTAAAAGCCATTCTGTTTCTGCTATACTGCATTCCAGCAGCTAGAAAACTAGAACACTACCAAAAAGAAAAAGTCCTACTCTGTATGTGAACAGTATTGAAAAAGGATCTTGGAAAACCTGATAACTTAACACAAAGAAGGAACTTAAAAGTGCATGTGATTTGAGATTGCAGGTTTTAGAAGCCCTCATATCTGGGAAAGGAAAGGTAAAAGAAAAGACATTCTCTGGAGATTGGGTGGTAAAGGGAAATGGAAATAAAGGGGAAAATGTAGGGCTACACAAGAAAAGAAAAAACCAAAAAATCAGATAACTCAGCACCACCTCAAACCTCCACCTCCACACACACAAAAAGCCAGCCATTTAAAGCAAACAAACAAACAAAAAGCTTTGCTACACTGACAGAAAAGTGAACATTCAAACTTGGAAATGTGTACACCACCTAAAATCCATAAAAAAAAAAAAAAAAAAGAAGAAAAAGAAGACCACTAGCTTGATGTATAAACCACATTCCTACCACCATATTCATGAAGCAGAAGTAATACAATACTCCAGATTGAATTAAATATCCTCAAACTTAGAATATGAAAACTTACCTTAATCAGAAATTTAAAACTAAAACAGAAAATGGAAAAAAACAAAGAGAAAACAAAAGATTGTTGAATGAACTCAGGAAAGAAATGTAAGAAAAAAGACAAAATTATCTCAGAAATAATGAAAATAAATTCAAGCGTGATGAAGGAATAATACAGTCAAAGGAAAATGTAAGCAGCATTGATGAAATGGTCAGAAAGAAGTAGAAATGGAAAACAGGGAAAGGAGAAAAGAACAAAGGAGAAACAATATATGTTCGGAGGAAGAAAAAAACAATGGAGCTAATACTTACACATTAGTACAAGAAACTTTCTGAAAACAGAAGAGGCCTGAATACACAAACTAAAAAGGGTTTAGTATATTCCTGGGGTAAATGACCTACAATAATAATATTCTAATAAAACTATTAGACTTCAAAGATAAAGAGAAAATGCTCAAGGCCTCCAGACAAAAAGAACATATAACTAAGGGGGAAAAGACTTATAATGACAGCAGATTTCTCAACAACAAACGTATGAATACAACAACAGTAAGTGTATTTAAACAATAAATGTAAGCAAAAAAACAGGTGAGACAAGATTTTATATCCAGCCAATAGGTTCTTTAGGATTCAATAACATAGGCATGCATGAAGACTCAGAGAATTTTATCTCATGAACCCTTCTAGAGGAACCTACTAGAAAAACACTTTGTCGCCAAGAGATGACTGGGGAAACTTCACCAAAAAAACCAGTAGTGTGCATTTAATATGTTTAATCAATGATCAAAGTCTAAAACAAAGGTTGGGTACCAGAGTGGAAGTAAAATCTGTCATATGTCATACATTGTATATTGTACACAAATGTATTTCATTATATGTGTTGCAGCAAAGTGAAAAATGCAACTGAAGAGTAAGAGAAGGGAAAAGAAAAGAAGAAAGAAGAATGAACTCATTGGCTGTTGTAAAGGCCAAAGGTAAAATTTAAAAGGTACAATTAAAAATGGACAAATGAGATAAAAGATTAAATAAGAAAACAGGGAATTAAGGGCATTTAAGAACGTATTAATACAGAGGTACCACAAACTACAAACTTTCCTAAATATCATGAGAAAATTTTAAACACAATAAATAACGGTACACATATCAATAAACATAAATGGGCTTAACTTATTCATTTTTTAACATTTTTACTGTGAAATATAGCATACATATAAAAAAGCGACACATTTCAAAGTAGGTTTGTTGTTTTTTTTTTCCCCTGAATGGGCAGGCTCCGGGAATCAAACCCAAGTCTCCAGCTCGGCAGGAGAGAATTCTTCCCACCGAGCCACCATTGCACTGCCCTCAAAATACATATTAACAAGTTTCAGAACAAGTTTCAAAATACAGTATGGGTTACAGTTCCATCATTTCAGGTGTTTCCTTCTAGCTGCTCTAAGACACTGGAGACTAAAAAGAAATATCAATATAATGATGTAGCAGTCACATTCAATTGTTAAATACTGTCTTCTCTGACACAACTCCTTCTACTGTGATCCTTTTCCCACTCTTCAGGGATATTTGGGCAATGTCCATTCTAACTTCTTCATGTTGAAAAGGGGTGTCGACATTATTGGGTATACTCTTAGAGAGACTAGTAACTATGGGTTTAAGGGTTTACCTGGCCTAGAAACCATGTGGAGGCTATAGAAAAATAAACATAGTACGTGAAACTTTTATACAGCCCTGGGTATTCTTTAGGGTTTAGGAATACTGTTTGTTGGGGCTTGGCATACTATGGCCATTACCAATATCTAGTTGAGTTTGCATCAGAGTAACCTCCAGAATAGCCTCTCAACTCTACTTGAAATCTCTAAGCCACTGACACTATTTTGTTACCTTTGATTTCTCCCTTTTGGACAGGTAGGCATTGCTGCTCTCATGGTGCCAGGACCTGGCTCATCCCTGGGAGTAACGTCCCATGTTGCCAGAGAGACTTACATCCCTGGACATCATGTCCTACAAAGGGGGAAGGGTAATAATTTTACTTGCAGAGTTGGGCTTAGAGAGAGAGAGAGGCCACATCTGAGCAACAAAAGAGGTTCTCAGGAAGTAACTCTTAGGCATTTATAGGTAGGCTTAGCTTCTCCATTACAGATATAAATTTCATAAGAGCAAGCCTCAAGATCAAGGAAGGGCTTGGCAGGGTGATCTGAACAGTGAATAAAAAAGTATTTACAAAGTCCCCTTCGGGGAATTGTGAGAAAGGGAGAAAATTCAACCTCCCCAAGTTGAATTCTTGATATTCTCACAAGCAGTGTGGACAACCAAAACTATAGGCTGAGCCCCCAGTTTTGGGGGTTGTTCATATGAAGCTTAATCCCACAAAGGATAGGTCAAGCCTACTTAAAATTAGGCCTAAGAGTCACCCTCAAGAAAACCTCTTTCGTTGCTCAGATGTGGCCTCTCTCTCCAGCCAACACAACAAGCAAACTCATCGCCCTCCCCCTGTCTACATGGGACATGACACCCAGGGGTGTGGACCTTCCTGGCAACGTGGGACAGAAATCCTAGAATGAGCTGAGACTCAGCAACAAGGGACTGAGAAAACCTTCTCAACCAAAAAGGGGAACAGTGAAATGAGACAAAAAAAGTGTCAATGGCTCAGAGATTCCAAACAGAGTCGAGAGGTTATCCTGGAGGTTATTCTTACACATTAAGTAGATATCACCTTGTTAGTCAAGATATAATGGAGAGGCTGGAGGAAATTGCCTGAAGATGTAGAGCTGTGTTCCAGTAGCCATGTTTCTTGATGATGACTGAATAATGATATAGCTTTCACTGTGTGATTGTGAAAACCTTGTGTCTGATGCTCCTTTTATCTAACTTGTCAACAGATGAGTAGAACATATAGAATAAAAATAAATAATGGGGGAACAAATGTTAAAATAAATTTAGTTTGAAATGCTATGATCAGTGAAAGGTAGGGGTAAGGGGTATGGTGTGTATAATTTTTTTTTTTCTGTTTTCATTTTATTTCTTTTTCTGAACAGATGCAAACGTTCCAAGAAATGATCATGATGATGAATATGCAACTATGTGATGATATTGTGAATTACTGGTTATATATGTAGAATGGAGTGATCAAAATAAGAATGTTTGCATTTGGTGTTTTTTAGTATTTAAAACAAACAAACAAAAAAAGATCAAGGGCTTGGCCTATTAACTTGGGAGCTCTTAATATTCTAAAGAGTTTCAGGTAGGAAAATTTAATAGTTTCGTATTTTTTCTCCTCATTTATTTATAAAAAAATAAGAAAAGCAGGACCCAATCATATGTTGTATACAAGAGACACATCTGAAACGAAGTGATTCAGAAAGGCTAAAGAAAATGGATGGGTAAAAGTTGTTCAGGAAGCTAGAAAACATGAAGCAACACTGGCAAACTGAAAGGAGCAAAAGACGTTTCTACAATAATAGTGGCAGACTTCAACACACTACTCTCTTGAATAGATATAATGGTAAACTATTCTTCTTAAGTGTTCATGGAACATTCTCCATGATATGCCGGGGCACAAAGAGATCTCAATTTTAAAAGACTGAAATTAAACAAAGCAGTTTCTCTGATTATAATGGAATGAAGGTGGAAATCAGTAACAGCCAGAGAACTGGAAAATTCACAAAAATATGGAGGTTACACAACTTACTCTTAAACAACTGGTGGGTCAAAGTTCATACTACAAGAGGAGTAGGTAAATTTCATGGAACAAATGAAAATGAAAACACAACATTTAAAAATTCATGGGATACAGCAAAGGCATAATAGAGAAGGAAATTTATACCCCTAAATACCTGCATTAAAAAGGAGAAAAGAGAATCATTTCTAAATGTTTTGTTAATCTTTTTAAATTAATAAAGAAAAAAAAAGGAGAAAAGAACTAAAATCAAAGATCTAACTGAACAACTAGAGAAACTGGAGGAAGAATAGCAAACTAATTCCAAACAAAGCAGAAGGAAAGAAATAACAAAGACTAGAGCAGAAATAAATGAAATGGAGAATGAAAAAAAAAGAGAAAATCAATAAAACCAAAAGTTGATTCTTTAAGAAGGTCAATAAAATTGACAGACAAAGAAACAGAAAATGCAAATAAAAACAGAAATGAAAGGGGAGTCATTACCATGGACCCTCAAGAAATGTAAAAGATCATAAAAGGAGGACTTCTGAGAAGATAGCCAAATAGAGTAGGTCGAGTTCAGCTGTGCTTCATGGAAAAATTGGAGAAGGGATGGGTGGGCAACTGAGACAGTGATTCAAGAGTGCAGCTAATATGGGAGAGCCTTCTGCACCACACGGGGCAGCCAGGTTGCAGAAGCCAAGAAATGGAGAAGCAGAAAGATGGAGCCCACGGGAGTGCATAGACAGGAGCCTGGGACTAGGAAGTAAGCCAGGCCACGTTCCTTGAACATGCTACCCTCACCATGCAGCCCCGTGACTGGCAAGTCACCCCACACCTGACACACCTGAATCCCGTCACCCACTCCCCTTCCCTGCACTCAAAGTGCCCCTGCCTCAACAGTGTGCAGCGCCTGCCCCACACCCCCAACTCAACTGCAGCCCAACCCACTTCTGCACCCCTCCCAAGTACTACCTCCTGCTTCCTGTTCCCTGCAGACTATTGCCAGTGCATAAAGGCTACAGGTGCGAACCTCCACACCCAGGCTACCCCATCCCCATCTATAGTATTGCACAGCCTCACTACGCAACCCCTGCATATCAGTTTATAGCTCCTAGACTCGTGCATGCACACAGGCCCCCAATCACGCCCTTCAGCTCTGGAAACTTCCGTTTACAGCACTCCTAGACCTGCACATGCGCAAAGACCCCCAGTGACATCATTCAGATTTGGGAATCTCAGGTTACGGCAGTCCTAGACCTGTGCAGGTGCACAGCCCTCAGTCACGCATCCCAGCTCTGAGAAAGTCCTGACCTGCGCAGCCATGTCACATCTGCCCCCAACAAACAAAGGCCTAATGCTGACCTGATGCCACAGCTCGATGCATGCACTCAAAAGGCCCCACGCCCTAGACCAGCACGCACCAGGGTTACGCCCCCAAAACCAGTGCACCCGCACAGCTATATATTCCATGGCTGCTGGGCACCTACATTCACAAGCACCAGCATAACATCTCCAACCTGCAACCATACGTGCCCTGAAATAATCACCACACAGTTGTGCCCTGCTGGATACCCTGCTCGATACCCTGCTCCTGCTACACATTCATTCTGCAAACACAAGGCCTTAGATTACTGAAAGAAATCAACTACCAAAGTATATCAATCAACATATTTACATGTGACGAAAACAACTGAAGATCACTAAGCATATCACAATGCAGACACATACAGCCCTGCTTAATGACCAAATTAAAACCCCAGAGGAGAAAGAGACATTGGAACAACTAATCAAAGATGTTCGTATAACTCTAACAAAATATGTAGGATGGCAAATGACATAAAAGAGATCAAGAAGATGGTAAAAGAGCATAAAAAGAAATATGAAAGAATAAATAGAAAAATAGCAGATATCTCGAGATTAAAGACTCTGTTGACCAAATACTAAATATACTAGAGGGACACAACACCAGATTTGAAGAGACAGAAGAAAGAACAAGTGATATAAAGGACAGGATAACTGACTTTGAAGACTCAAAACAACAAATGGCAAAAAAGATGGAAAAATTTGAATTGGATGTCAAGGAAATGATAGACAATACAAAGCACACAAATATAAGACTCACTGGTGTCCCAGAAGGAAAAGAGAGGAGGAAAGGGCTAGGAAGAGTAGTTGAGGATATACCAGGGGAAAACATCCCAACCTTCATAAAGGACATAAATATACAAGTTAAAGAAGCCCGACAAACTCCAAACAGAATAAATCCAAATAGGCATTCCCCAAGACACATATTATTCAGTCTGTCAAATGTTGAAGAGAAGCAGAAAACTCAGAAAGTGGTAAGAGAAAAACAATCTACTACATACAAAGGAAACTACATAAAATTGAGTTCAGACTACTCAACTAGTACCATGGAGGCAAGAAGGCAGTGTTATGATATATTTAAGATTCTGAAACAGAAAGACTTCAGGCCAAGAATTCTGTACCCAGTGAAATTGTCCATCAAAAAGAATCTGTCAACAAGACACCAGCCCTACAAGAAATACTAAAAGGAGTTCTGCCGGCTGAGAAAAAAAAACAGGAGAGGGAGGTCTAGAAGAGAGTACAGAATTGAAGAGTACCAGTAAAGATACATTAAGGGATTAAAAAGAGAAAGAGGGAAAAGAATATATAGAGCTGACAAATAACATAAAAAAGATAAAATGGTGGATTCAAGAAATACCTTCTCAGTAACAACTTGAATGTTAACGGACTAAACTTACCAATTAAAAGATACAAATTGGCAGAATGGATTAAGAAATATAATCCAGGTATATACTGCTTACAAGAGACTCATCTTAGACACAAGGACACAAACAGATTGAAAGTGAAAGGATGGAAAAAGATTTTCCATGCAAGTTGTAACCAAAAGAAAGCAGGAATAGCTATATTAATATGGGACAAAATAGACTTTAAATGTAAGAGACAAAGAACGACACTATATACTAATCAAAGGGTCAATTCACCAAGAAGATATAAGAATCATAAAAGTTTATGCTCCCAATCAGTGAGCTCCAAATTACATGAGACAGATACTGGCAAAACTGAAGAGAACAATAGATGTTTCAACAATAATAGTAAGAGACTTCAATACACCACTCTTCTCTATAGACAGAACTACAAGACAGAAGATCAACAAAGAAATAGAGAAGTTAAATGACTTGATAAGTGAATAAGATCTAAAGGACACATATAGGTCACTGCACCCCAAAACACAAGGACATACATTCTTCTCTAGTGCTCATGGAACATTCTCCAGGATAAATTATATGCTGGGGCACAAGAAAGGTCTTTATAAATTTAAAAACACTGAAATTATTCAAAGCACTTTCTCTGATCACAATGGGATGAAGCTGGATCTCAATAACCAGCAAAGAAGGAGAACATTCACAATTATATGGAGATTAAATAACACACACTTTAACAATCAGTGGGTCAAAGAAGAAATTCCTAGAGAAATCAGCAGCTATCTGGACATGAATGAAAATGAGAATACAATGTATCAGAACTTATGGGATGCAGCAAAAGTTGTGCTGAGAGGGAAATTTATTGCCATAAATGCCTATATTAAAAAACAAGAAAGAGCAAAGATCGAGAACATAACAGCATACCTGGAGGAACTTGAGTAAGAACACAAAACTAACCCCAAAGCAAACAGAAGAATAGAAATAACAAAGATAGAAACAGATATAAATAAATGGGAGAACAGAAGAACAAGAGAAAGAATTAATAAAACCAAAAGTTGGTCCTTTGATAATATCAGTAAAACTGACTGGCCACCAGCAAGACTGACAAAGAAAAAAGAGAGAAGATGCAAACAAACAAAATCAGAAACGAATAGGGGCGCATTACCACATACCCAGAAGAAATAAAAGGACACTATGAACAACTATATGCCGACAACCTAGATGAAATGGACAAATTCCTGGAAACATGCAAACAAGCTAAACTGAATCAGGAAGAAACAGAAGATCTCCACAAACCAATCACAAGTAGAGAGATTCAATCAGTCATCAAAAATCTTCCTACAAAGAAAAGCCCAGGGCCAGATGGTTTCACAGGGGAATTTTATCAAACATTCCAGAAAGAACTAATACCAATCCTGCTCAAACTTTTGCAAAAAATCGAGGAAAAGGGAACTCTACCTACTCATTTTATGAAGCTAATATCATTTTAATAGCAAAACTGGGTAAAGATGCTATGAAAGGAAAACTACAGGTCAATCTCCCTAATGAACACAGATGCAAAAATTCTGAATAAAATATTAGCAAATCGAATCCAACAGCACATTAAAAGAATTACACACCATGACCAAGAGGGACTTACACCAAGAATGCAAGGATGATTCAACACTAGAAAATCAATTAATATAATACAGCACATTAACAAATCAACACGGAAAAATCACATGGTCATCTCAATTGATGCTGAAAAAGCATTCAGCAAAATTCAGCATCCTTTTCTGACAAAAACACTCCAAAAGATAGGAATCAAAGATTACTACCTCAATATGATAATGGGAATATATGAAAAACCAATAGCCAGCATCATACTCAATGGAGAGAGACTGTAAGCCATCTCCCTAAAATCAGGTACAAGACAAGGAAGCCCACTGTCACCACTATTATTCAACATTGTGCTAGAAGTGCTAGCTAAACCAATCAAGCAGGACAAAGAAATAAAAGGCATCCAAACTGGAAAGGAAGAAGCAAAACTCATTATTTGCAGATGATATGATATGATACTTGGAAAATCCTGAGAAATCTACAGCAAAGTTACTTGAGCTAATAAACAAATTCAGCAAGGTGGCAGGATATAAAATTAATGTGCAAAAACCAGTAATGTTTCTACACACAAGCAATGGCCTAGCTGAGGAGCCAGTTAAGGAAAAAAATTCATTCAAAATAGCAACTAAAAGAATCAAGGACTTAGAAATGAACTTAACTATGGAGATAAAGGACTTGTACACAGAAAACTACATCACATTGCTAAAAGAAATCAAAGGAGATCTAAACAGGTAGAAAGACATTCCCTGCTCATGGATAGGAAGACTAAATATAGTTAACATGTCAATTTTCCCAAATTCATCTACAGATTCAACACAGTATTAATCAAAATTCCAACAACCTACATTAAAGATTTGGAAAAGCTAAGAACCCAATTCCTGTGGAAGGGAAAGAAACCCCGAATAGCTAAAAGAATCCTAAAAAAGAATGAAGTGGGAGGATTAATACTCCCTGATTTTAAAACCTATTATAAAGCCACAGTGGTCAAAACAGCATGGTACTGGCACAAAGATGGAAGCATTGACCAATGAAATCAAATTAAGGGTGCAGAAATAGAAAGGGGAAAAATTCAACTTCCCCAAGTGGAGAATTGTTGATATTCACACAAGCAGTGTTGACAACCAAAGCAATAGGCTGAGCCCCCAATCTTGGGGTTTGCTCATATGAAACTTAACCCCGCAAAGGATAAGCTAAGCCTACTTAAAATTAGGCCTAAGAGTCACCCCCAAGAGAACCTCTTTTTTGCTCAGATGTGGCCTCTCTTTCTCAGCCAACACGACAAGCAAACTCACTAACCTCCCCCGTCTACGTGGGGCATGACTCCCAGGTGTGTGGACCTTCCTGGCAACATGGGACAGAAATTCTAGAATGAGCTGAGACTCAGCACCAAAGGATTGAGAAAACCTTCTGGACCGAAAGGGGGAAGAGAGAAATGAGACAAAATAAAGTGTCAATGGCTCAGAGATTCCAAACAGAGTTGAGAGGTTATCCTGGAGGTTATTCTTACGCATTAAATAGAAATCACCTTTTTAGTTAAGGCGTAACAGACAGGCTGGAGGCAATTGCCTGAAAATGTAGAGCTGTGTTCCAGTAGCCACGTTACTTGAAGATGATTGTATAATGATATAGCTTTCGCAATGTGACTGTGTGATTGTAAAAACCTTGTGTCTGATGCTTCTTTTATCTACCTTATGGACAGATGAGTAAAACATAAGGATTAAAAATAAATAAATAATAGGAGAACAAGTGTTAAAATAAATTTAGTAGATTGAAATGCCAGTGATCAATGAAAAGGAGGGGTAAGAGGTATGGTATGTATAAATTTTTTCTGTTTTCTTTTTATTTCTTTTTCTGAATTGATGCAAATATTCTGAGAAATGACCATGATGGTGAATATACAACCATGTGATGAAAGAAAAAAAAAGAATGTTAAAAAAAAAAAAGAGTGCAGAAATAGATAATCAAATCTATGGTCAACTGATTTATGAAAAGGCCACCAAATCTTCTGAACTGGAACAAAATAGTCTTTTCAATAATTGGGGATGGAAGAATTAGACACCAATAGCCAAAAGAATGGAAGAGGACCCCTATCTTACACCCTACACAAAAATTAACTGAACGCAGATCAAACACCTAAATATAAGAACTACCACCATAAAGCTTCTAGAAGAAAATGTAGGGAAACATCTTCAAGACCTAGTAATAGGAGGTAACTTCCTACACTTTGCACTAAGAGCACAAGCACCAAGAGAAAAAATAGATAAATGGGAACGCCTCAAAATCAAATGCTTCTGCACTTCAAAAGACCTTGTGAAAAAGGTGAAGAGGCAGCCAACTCAATGGAAGAAAATATTTGGAAATCACATTTCAGACAAAGGTTTGATTTCCTGTATATACAAAGAAATCATACAACTCAACAACAAAAGAACAACCAATCCAATTATAAAATGGGCTAAAGATATGAATACGCATTTTTCTGAAGAACAAATACAGATGGCTCAAAAGCACATGAAGAGATGCTCATTCTGACTGGCTATAAGGAAAATGCAGATCAAGACTACAACAAGATACCACCTCACACCAATAAGAATGGCTGCTATTAAACAAAAAGGAAACTATAAATGTTGGAGAGGATGTGGAGAAACTGGGGACACTTATGCACTGCTGGTGGGAATGTATAATGGTGCAGCCACTAAGGAAGACTGTTTGGCAGTCCCTTAGGAAACTAAATATCAAGTCGTCCTATGACCCAGAAATAGCACTACTTGGTATACGCCCAGAAGAGCTAAAAGCAAAGACGTAAACAGACATTTTATTTTTAACTTTTTTATTGCATAGTATAACATACATACAAAGCAAATAAATAAAAAAGCAATAGTTTTCAAATAGTTACAGTACAGATCCCAGAGTTTGTCATCGGCTACCATATGATCCTCTCAGATTTTCCTTCTAGTTGCTCCAGAATATTGGAGACTAGAGGGCTTAAATATTTTATTATCATCACAATCGACTTTTTTTCCTTGTTTTCTTTTGTGAAAAATAAAATATATACAAAAAAAGCTATAAATTTCAAATCACACCACCACAATTAGTTTTAGAACATATTTCAGTTTGACATGGGTTACAATTTCAATTTTAGGTTCTTACTTCCAGCTGCTCTAAAATACTGGAACACAAACAGACATTTGCACACTGATATTCATAGCAGCATTATTCACAATTGCCAAAAGATGGAAACAAACCAAATGCCCATCAACAGACGAGTGGATCAACAAAATGTGGTATATGCATACGATGGAATATTATGCAACAGTAAGACAAAATGATGCCCTGAAGCATGTGACAAGATGGATGAGCCTTGAGGACATAATTCTGAGTGAAATAAGCCAGACACAAAAGAGAAGAAACTGCATGATTCCACTTTTATGACGAACATAAGGGTATAATCAGAGGCTTACAACACAGATTATAAGGGACTTAGAGATACATAGAAGCTATAGATGGGTGAACCATTGCTAATGAGGTTGAATTCCAATGTAAGGAAATAGATAGGAGTGAAGGTGGTTCTCTAGTGGGTCTAGAAGTAATACTACCATACTGAAGGTGAACAAGATTGAAAGGGTTTGTATAGACCTACGTGTCCCACAGATTAACACTAAAAATATGAATTAGTTCTCACAAAAATTACTTCAAAGATATGATTCTTGAACAAAGAGTGTTTAAGTCCAGGGTACAGGGGAAAACTGCTATTGCATGCTATGGGCTATGTCCAAAAGGAAACCATCACCACTACCACCACAACAGCAGAGGTAAATAATGGGGGGACAAACAAGAGTTAAAGGAGGTTTAGATTTCTTATTTGGTGAGGGTATGCTTATTGATTTTCTGTCTCGTAGGAACAATGAAACTATCTAAAATTGAAGATGTTGATGGGCTGTAGACTTTGGGCACCATACATGATGCCGCATGAAAGTAGGTGGCTGAAGAATGCACTGACTGAGAACAACGTGGTGAATGATGGTGTATACTTACGAACAAAGGTGCTGCTATAAAAAGGACAAAGTTGTGAGGCATGCAACAATGTGAATGAACATGTGGGACATTTGGTGAGGCAAAATAAGCCTCACAATGGTGTGGTCTCCTTTAGAAAATGCTTATAAGAAAAGAGGGACCTAGATTGTAAGCTTTTAGAGCAGACACATTAAATCTGGAGTGGTGATTATTAATTTTGGATTTTGAGAGGCTGTTATATATATCTATATACGTATATATATACCTTGATATATATATATTTATATATATATATATATATAACCTGATCTTTAGAAATAAGAATGAAGCCAAACAGGTTGGGGTTAAAGTAATTCAGAACCCAGGGGTAAGGAAGACAGTGTCTATTTTAGAACCACATATACTCTTTGAGACCACAAGAAGAAAGGTTTATTTGGTCTGGAACTGAAATTTTCTGTAGCATATAATCTAACTTAAACTATCTGTACAGCTCATTTGAGCAATTTAAACACAGGGAACCCAGAATAAGAAAGAGATCCTTTAATTCTGTATACATTATTGTAATGCCTGGACACATCCTAGAGTATATTAAGCAGATAATCAAAAAGTATTGGCAATGCTCCTGGAGGCATGGGAGAAAGAATATGGAACTATTAAACCTTACCATCAGGGAATCCCCTGATACTGTGTCAAACTTTAGAGACATCCAAATCAATAGGCCATGCCCTTGATCATGAGGCTTACTCTTGCGAAGCTTGTTTAGATAGCGGAGAAGCTTAAACTACCTATTGGCATGTCTAAGGGTTACTTCCAGAGGACCTCTTTTGTTGCTCAATTGTGACCTCATTCTCTCTAAGCCCAATTCTGCAATTGAAATCATTGCCCTCCCCCCTATTTGGGACATGACATTCAGGGGTGAAAGTCTCCCTGGTGACATGAGAGATGACTCACAGGGATGAATCCAGTCTTGGCATCTTGGGATCAACAATTCCATCCTAAGCAAAAGGGGAAAAGGAAGTGTAACTAATAAAGAAAATATCAGTGGCAGAGAGAGCTCAAAGAGAGTCGAGAGGCTACTCTAGAGGTTGCTCTTACGCAAGCTTCGTTAGACCTTGCTACCTATCGTAACCTGCCAAATTCCAACCAAGATCATGCCATCCAATTCTAAAGAACACCTAGGGCAATATATAAGATTTCACAAGGGTTTCATGCACTAGAGTAACTTTCTAGAAACCTACAATTTCCAGATGGGTCTATGGTCTAGATAAGTCCTGAATCCTAGAGGGCCCAGCCTCTCTAGAACATCAGATAGTTCCATCTCCCTACCCCATATTAGGGACAGACACTTCCAACATGAAAAACTTAGAATTGCCATAGCCCAAACACCCCTAAAGAGAGGGATGGAAAGATCAAAGGTGATGGTGGAGTTATATAGTGAAGAAAGGATCTAACAAATGAATATGAATGCTGAATCATTAAATTAATATCCCTTTTAGTCTCCAGTACCTTAGAGCAGTTCGAAGTAACAACTTAAAATTGTGACACTGTAACCCATGTCAAACGCTAAAATATGTTCTACAACTAATTGTGGTTTTGTGCTTTGAAATTTATTGTTTGTCTGTATATACATCATTTTTCACAACAAAAAAAAGAAGGAAAAAAGTCGACTGTGATAAAAAAAATATTTAAGCCTTCTAGCCTCCTGTATTCTGGAGCAGCTAGAAGGAAAAAAAATCTGAGAGGAGCATATGGTAGTCCATAATAAATTCTGGGATCTGTCCTGTCACTACTCATTGACGAGTACTTTGAAAGCTATTGCTTTTTTATTTCTTTGCTTTGTATATATGTTATACAACAAAAAAGTTAAGAAAAAAAGATCATAAGAGAATACTATGAAAAACTGTATACTAAAAAAACTAGACAACATAGATTACATGGACAATTTACTAGAAATACAGGAACAACCTACACTGAATTGAGAAGAAATAGAAGATGTCAACAAACCAATCACAAGTAAAGAGATTGAATCAGTCATCTAAAATCTCCCAACAAAGAAAATCCCAGTACCAAATGGCTTCACTCAGGAATTCCGCCAAGCATTCCAAGAAGAACTAATACCAATTCAGCTCAAACTCTTCAAAAAAGTTTAAGAAAAGGGAACAGTACCTAACTCATTCTATGAAACAACATCAACCTATTACCAAAGCCTGATGAAGGTACTACAAGAAAAGAAAATTACAGACCAATCTCCCTAATGAATATAGATGTAAAAATCCTCAACAAAATACTTACAAATTGAAACCAAAAGCACATTAAAAGAATTATACACTATGACCAACTGGATTTTATCCCAGATATGCAAGGGTAGTTCAACACAAAAAAATCAATTAATATAATATATCACATTAACAACTTGAAAGGGAAAAACCACATGATCATCTTGATTGATGGAGAAAAGGCATTTGACAAAATCTAGCACACTTTCTCAGTAAAAACACTTTGAAAGATAGTAATATAAGCAAAATTCTTCAACACAATAAAGGGCATAAATGAAAAACCCGGAGCTAACACTGTACTCAATGGTGAGAAACTGAAAGCTTTCCCTCTAAAACCGGGAATGAGACAAGAGTGCCCACCATAATTATTCTAGCAATATGCTAGAAATTCTAGCTAGATCAATTAGGCAAGAAAAAGAAATAAAAGGCATCCATACTGGAAAAGTAGAAAGAAAAGCTTTCATTATTTGCAGACATGATCCTATATGTAGAAAGCTCTGAAAAAAACGTGACAAAGCTACTTGAGCTAATGAATGAGTTCAGCAAAGAGGTGGGATACAAGATCAACATGCAAAAAGCAACAGTGATTCTACACACTAGTAATGAGATATCTGGAGCGATCATGATAATCACAATAGTAACTAAAAGAATCGAGAATCTAGGAATAAATTTAACCGAGAATGTAAGCTTAAGCTTCTATATACAAAAACCACAAAACATTGCTAAAAAGAAATCAAAGAAGACCTAGGGTGCTGTGATGGTGGCTCCCCAGGCAGAATTCTCATCTGCCATGCCTGAGACCCGGATTCGATTACTGGTGCCCACCCATGTGAAAAAAAGAGAGGAGACCTAAACAAATAGAAAGATACACCATATTCATGGATTGTAAGGCTAAAAATTATTCTGAAGTCAATTCTTCCCAACTTAATCTCAGATTCAATGCAATACCAACCAAAATTCCAATAGCCTACTTTGCTGAATTGGAAAAGCTAATTATCAAATTTATCTGGTAGGGAAAGGAGCTACCAATGGCTAAAAACATCTTAAACAGAAGAATGAAGTGGGAGGATTCAGGCTTCCTAATTTGAAAGCATATTATAAAGCCATGGTGGTCAAAACAGTACGGCATTGGCATAAAGACAGACATAATGACCACTGGAATTGAATCCCGCGTTCAAAAATAGACCCTCAAGTCTATGGACAACTGATTTTTGGCAAGGCTCCCAAGTTCACTCAACAAGGACAGAACAGTCTCTTCAATAAGTGGTGGTGGGAGAACTGCATATCCATATCCAAAGTAATCAGTGAGGGCACTTATCTTACTCCCTGTAGAGAATTAACTCAAAATAGATCAAAGACCTAAATATAAAAAACGATATCATAAAACTCTTAAATAAAAATTAAGGGAAACATTTTCAAGATCTAGAAAGAGGCGGTAGTTTCCTAGACCTTATAACCAAAGTACAAGCAACAAAAGGAAAAAATACACAAGTGGGACCTCCTCAAAAGTGAATAGTAAAGAAAAAAAAAGTCATCCACAGAGAAGGGTATAGCCAACCAACGGACCCACCCAAATGTACTCTCTCTCACCAGAACAGTGCCCTGGAAAGAAAGGAGGATAGGAGGAAGAGCCCTGAACAAGGAAGGGGTAGAGGGAGGAAATAAACTTAATCTATAAAACAACATAGTCCCATACTGCCTTTTGCCTCTTGCCTTTCTCACTTCTATCTTTGTCAGAGTTTCCTCATGTGCTCTCACATATGTACCTCATAAATTTTCTGTGTTTTTTTTTTAAGTGAATATGTCTGTGCCTCAAAGGATTTTGTCAAAAAGGGAAAAAGGCAGTAGACCCAATGGGAGAAAATATTTGGAAACTATATATCCAATAAAGGTTTAATATCCTTTTATATACAAAGAAATCCTACAATTCAACAATAAAAGACAAACAACCCAGTTTAAAAATGGGCAAAAGACATGAAGAAACATTTTTCTAAAAAGGAAATACAAATGACTAAAAAGCACCTGAAAAGATCCTCAGCTTCACTAGCTATTAGGAAAATGCAGATCAAAACCACAATGAGATACTATCTCACACCCATTTGAATGGTTGCTAATAAACTGTGTTAGTTAGATTCAGTTGTCAACTTGGCCAGGTGAGCATACCTAATCTTGTTGCTGTGGACGTAAGCCAACAGTACGTGAACCTCATCTGTTGCCAATTACATCTGCAGTCAGCTAGGAGGCGTGTCTGCTGCAATGAGTGATGTTTGACTTAATTGGCTGGTGCTTAAATGAGAGAAGGCACTGTAGCACAGCCTAAGCAGCTCAGCATTCCTCATCTCAGCACTAGCAGCTCAGCCCAGGCCTTTGGAAATGCAGAAAGAAGTCACCCCGGGGAAAGTTGTTGGAACCCAGGGGCCTGGAGAGAAGACCAGCAGAGATCATCTTGTGCCTTCCACTTAAGAAAGAACCTCAGTGGAAAGTTAGCTGCCTTTCCTCTGAAGAACCAACAAACTAAATCCCCTTTTATTAAAAGCCAATCCGTCTCTGGTGTGTTGCATTCCAGCAGCTAGCACACTAGAACAGATTTTTCAGGGTCCCACTCCTTTCCAATCAATGCCCTCACTTTAACGGCAGACACCATGCAAGACTGAGATTTCAGTTTACGTTGTAAAGTTGCTACTCTAACAATAAGATTCTGAGTCTGATTTTCAGAGATCTCAAGTCTACGGCTACAGGAAATAAGATTTTCCTTCAGGATACTCATAGAAACCTCTACATCTTTCAGACGGCGCTTAAGCTTCTAGTTTGAAGCCTTAAGCCCATCCCTTTCACCCTTTAATGTAGACAGTGTATCTAACAACAATCAACCAACATCTCTATAACTCTTATTTCTACAAAACTCTGTAAAGGTGTCAAAAACATTATCCCCAGAGTCTGGCTTCATACAAGCGAAGCATTAGGAGAATCGAATGATGATATTTTGACTATCTCCTTTGCCAACTCAGTCCATGGATTGGGAGTGTCATTCTGATTACGGGAATCCGAGTCCTTAGTGTCTCTGAGTCCAGTCAGAGTAGAAAACCATTCATAAAAACCCATTTTTAAGATTCTGTTCCTTAAGAACCACTCCTGGTACCAACATGTATTAGTTAGGGTTCTTTAGAGAAACAGAATCAACAGGGAACACTTGCAAATATAAAATTTATGAAAGTGTCTCACATGACCGTAAGAACGCAGAGTCCAAAATCCACAGGGCAGGCTGCGAAGCCGATGACTCCGATGGATGGCCTGGATGAACTCTACAGGAGAGGCTCACCAGCCAAAGCAGGAATGGAACCTGTCTCCTCTGAGTCCTCCTTAAAAGGCTTCCCATGATTGCATTTAGCATCACTAATTGCAGAAGACACTCCCCTTTGGCTGATTACAAATGGAATCAGCTGTGGATGTAGGTGATGTGATCATGACCTAATCCTATGAAATGTCCTCATTGCAACAAACAGGCCAGCGCTTACCCAATCAGATGAACAGGTACCATAACTTGGCCAAGTTGACACCTGTCCCTAACCATGACATAAACAAACAGGAAACTACAAGTATTGGCAGAGATGTGGAAAATAAGAACACCTGCTCACTGTTGGGAGGAGTGTAAATAGTATAGTCCCTGTGAAGGCAATTTGGCAATTCCTCAGGAAGCCAAGTATAGAGCTGCCCTATGACCAGGTAATCCTGCTATTCAGTATATACCCATAAGAAATGAAAGCAGGGATATGAACAGACATTTGTACATAAATTTCACAGCAGCACTATTCACAATCACCAAACAGTGGAAACAATCCCAAGTGTCTGTTAACTGACAAATGGATAAATAAATTGTGGCATATACAAATGATGGAATATTATTCAGCAGTAAGAAGAAATGAAATTCTAAAGCATATGAAAGCATGAATGAACTTGGAGGACATTACGTTGAGTGAAATAAAACATAAAGGACAAATATTGTATGATCTCACTATTACAAACTGATTACACTATGGGAACTCACAGACGCAGAATCTAGAATGTAGGTTGCCAGAAGATAGAATGAGGCTAGAGAATGGCAAGTAGTTACTTCAAATGTGCAGAATTTTTAACTAGGTTGAATTTGAATGAGTAGAAATGTATAAAATTGGTGGTAACACATTATTAATATAATTAGCAGTGCCGAATTGTGAGCGAGTATGGTTGATATGGTAAGTTTACAGTCATATATGTCAACAGAAAGAAAGCCAGAGGTTAAAACATGGGCATGTATAAATCAGTTAATCTTGTGGTAGACCATGACTGAATAAATATAAAAAATTTCCTCCATAAACCAGAACAAATGTATGAAACTATTACAAAGAGTTAATAGCAGAGTAGTTTATGGGAGAAAAGTACCTACTGTGAACTAAGGACTGTAGTTAACAATAATACTTTTAAAAAAAATATTTTTATTGACAAATCTTCACACAGATTCTATACATGATGTACAATCAATGTTTCACAATATTATCACATAGTTGTGTATTTATCACCATGATCATTCTTTAGAACACTTCATCACTCCAGAAAAAGAAAAAGGAAAAAGAAAAAAGAAAAAATTCATACATATCATTACCCTTCCCTCTCATTGACCACTAGTATTTCCATCGACCCAATTTATCTTACCCCTTATTCCCCCATTGTTTATTTATTTTTATCCATATTTTCTTACTCAACTGTCCATACCCCGTACATCAATGTAAAAGTTCTAAAAAGAGCATCAGATACAAGATTTTTTCACAATCACACAGTCACATTGTAAAAGTTATATCTTTATACAATTGTCTACAAGAATCAAGGCTACTGTAATACAGCTCAACAGTTTCAGGCACTTCCCTCCAGCCATTCCAATACATGATAAACTAAAAAGGGATATCTATATAATGCTTAAGAATAAACTCCAGCAAAATCTCTCAACTCTGTTTAAAATCTCTCAGGCAAAAAAAAAAAAAAAAATTATTTTGCCTCATTTCTGTCTTCCCCCTTAACAGTAATACTTTAATAATCTTTCATCAACAGTAACAAATGTACCTCACCAATGCTAGAGATCAAGGTTAGGGAAGGATAAGTAGTACAGGATGTTTTGGGTTTTCTCTCTTTCTCTTTTTTTCTTTTTCTTTGGTTCCTGGAGTAATGAAAATGTTGAAAAATGCTCACAAATGTTCAAAAATATTTGTAGAGATAAACACAAAACTATATGATGATACTGTGAACCACTGATGGTATACTTAGATTGTACAGTGTGTGACTATATCTAAAAAAATTGCATTATGAAAAAGCATAATATCTATTAATATGCTTTAATAAAGCATAAGAAAATAATAAGGATAAAAAAGAAAAATAATTATAAAGTAACACAATAAAAACACAAGGAAGGAAATCAAAAATTAATAAGGTAGGGTGGGCCACGGTGGCTCAGCAGGCAAGAATGCTTGCCTGCCATGCCAGAGGACCTGGGTTCAATTCCCGGTGCCTGCCCATGTAAAAAAAAAAAAAAAAAAAAAAAAAAAATTAATAAGGTAGACCATAGGAAAAAAGTAAATGTAATTCTCTCTTTAAAACAACAGGATTTTGGTTTAATTTTTTAAAACTAGACAAATCACCTCATCTACAAATACACAAAATAATAACAAGAAAAATGCCACTGTAATATTTAAAAATCATAAAATACTACTTTGCAAGCTTCTATACAAATAAATTTGAAAACCTAGGAGAAACGAACAACTTCCAAGAATAAGAGTTTAACAAAATTGATTCTATTAGGTATAAAAACCTTAAACACACCAACTTGCCAAAAAGAAGTAAAGAAGTTTAGCAAGGAATTATGTGAGAAAAGGCACTAGACTAAGTGGTTTCACAGAACAATTTTGCAAAGCTTTTAAAGACCAGATAGTTCTAATGTGCCATAGATTTTTTCAGGTCACTGAAAAAGAAGGCTAATTCTTTTTATGAAGTTCATGTAACATTGATCCCTAAACCTTATAAATACAATACAAAAATTAAACTATAGGTTAATATCACTTATGCATATCAATGTAAAAGTTCTAAAACTTATATTAGAATATTAACAAACAGAATTAAATATCACATTAAGAAAATGGCATATCACGTAAAAGTGAAATTCATTTGAGGAATGCACAGTTGGCTCAATACCAGTAAATACATTAGATTAATACAATTAATATAATGCACTATATTAACAGTTCTAACCAAAAGTCAAAGGATTATTTCCATAGATGCTAAAAAGAAATTTGAAAAATTCAACAGGCATTCAGAGAGAAGTAGAAGTGTGTGGCTGGAAGTATACAAATACAGATGTGAATCTATGCATGTACATACACCTACTTTCTAACTCTCGCCCACTGAGACAGCCCAGAAGCAATGACACTGCAGTGAATGAGCATAAATAATGCCTAGATTTTTGTATCTAATTATCATTCTCTAGGATTTCTTGGAGAAATGGATAATTCCAGGGTTGGGGCTGAGAAAGTGCAAGAAGGGCCTGGAATAGGAATATCTTGCACCAGAAAGTAGGAAATGCTTTAAGATAATGGGAACATATCAAAAGGACACAATAATCAGACTGAAAAGACTCCTACTAGTTACACCGGGGACAATTTGAACATCAAAATAACGATGGTAATAAGACTATAGGCCCTGAATAAAATGGGAAACAATGAGTCCATTCTAATGCAAATAAATTAATGAATAAAGAAGGTAAGTTAATTACTTAAGGAGAAGGGGAATACTTCTGTATAGCTAAAAAAATTCACACATATAGTCTTGGTCCTAACGAAATTCATTAATGGATGTCAAAACTAGTAAGAGAGGATGCAGGGAAAGATGGTGGTGCAGGGAGGTGTAGTATTTAGTCCTCTAGGGCAGATAGTAAATAGTCAGGAACTGTTTGGACCAAATATTTGAGGGAGTTTCATGACCAGATACACATCATACATCAGTCTGGAATGGGTGGAAGGGTTGAGAACACAGCACAGAACTGTAAATAAAGTCTCCCTAACCATGAAGACCAGCGCCTCCTATGTCCCCATCACAGCAAGCAGCTTTGGAAACAATTCCATGTGGGAAAAAGCAAGTCTCCACTAGGAGCATGGCAAGGGGGAGCTCAAGCAAGCTCCAACTGTGGATTACTCTGCTGAGTATAAGCTCCAAACACAGAGAAATCCAGAGTGAGCACAAAAGGAACCCTGAGGTCTCTCCCAGTAGAGAGGACGAAGGGCTCACAGGAAGAAAAAGCAAAAACAAACAAACAAAAAATCCAGAAGCTTTTGGAGTCCACAGAGCTCAGAATACTGGAAAAGAGTTACATCCCCAAGAAAAGGGCACATAGAGCTGGGTACCAACTCTGGCTCTTGACTGGTGAACCAAGGGACTTGGGAAGGACTCTGAAGGTAATTCTTTTTTTAACTTTTTTAGCCCATTAAAAAAACAGCCTTAGACATTTTCCACTGTCAGTACTGACCGACCAGTTGATGAGGGAGCCAAGGTATGTCTGAGAGACAAAGTAAGGAGCCAGGTTAAGGAGATAATTCCCTAAGAGACATATCTTTCCCCCAAGAAAAGGTGGGGGCAAGACCTAGCAGAAGTGGCAGTACTCAGTCAGAGAATTCAGATCTTAGGGACTGGAAAACAGAAACAGCTTAAGCCCACCTTCTACCTCAGTCTCAGTCTCAACCACACCCCTGGCAGGGACAGGTTCTGCTGAGAATTAAAGGCACCATACCACTTAATGCTGGTAGGAAGCAATGGGATGCAAAATGCCACCTGCTGGCCAGGACAGGAATGGCACAAAGTCAAGAGGCTTCTCAGGAAAGACTGGCAACCTGCTGAGTCTCATCCTTGGGGAAACTTGATACTGATTACACCCTCTTCTTCAGACCCGGGCCTGCCTTACCTGGGAAAAACTGATTGGGGTCAATGATATCTGGGAAGACCTTCCTCAAACAAAAACAAATGTTCCATATAGGCAAATCAAGAACCAGAAAAACAAGAGCTGAAAAATTCTGATCAGTCCAACTGAAGCTATGCTAGATGTCTAGAATAAGTTGAACTAAATGTCAAAGAACAGAGAGCAAAGCCAATCAATAGGAAAACTCTAGGTAAAAGAGAGAAAATGGCCTCCAGAATAAATTAATCAAGGAAATCAGATGTCTAGACATCAACAAAAAATCAAAGGTCATACCAGGAAGAACAAAGGTACGGCCCAGTCAAAAGTACAAACCAACACTTTAAATGAGATACAGGAGTTGACACAACTAATTAAGGATGGTCAACAAATCTTCTAAAGCAAATCAAATCAATGAGTTGAGGGAAGATGTGGCAAAGGAGATAAAGGATATAAAGAAGACATTGGGCAATCAACCTTAAAGAAGAACTTGAAAGCTTGAAAAAATAAATGACAGAACTTAGAAATAATGAAAAACACAATGGAGACATACAACTGCAGATTCAAAGAGGCAGAAGAAAGGATTAGTGAACTAGAGGATGCCATCTGAAACCTTACACACAAAAGAACAGATAGGGAAAAAAATGGAAAAACATGAGCAGGGTCTCAGGGAATTGAATGACAAAATGAAGTGCAAAAATACAGGTGTTCTGGGTGTCCCCAGTAGAAGAAGAGAAAGGAAAAAGGGTGGTATCAGTTTGAAAATATTAGGTACCCCAGAAAAGTCATATTTTAATCCTAATACAATCTTGTGGGAGCAGCCATTTATTTAATTTAAATAAGGTTACATTTTTATAACCTTTACAGAGTAATTTACACTTAAAATGCCTTCAAAGAGCAGCAGAAATGAATTGCTGAATTTAATAATGCTTTGAAAAGTATGAGGTAAGTAAGAAAAGTAGCAGTTTCATTTGATTTATACTGATGTAAAACTGGGTTCTTTGCATATAAAGAGACACAAGTGTGGCTTTATCACTAAGTGGCCTTGACAAATCAACACTAGTATACTATTTTTCTCATTTGTTATAATTATTCCTCAAATACAGTGCAACAAGACAAGTACTTACAACAGTGTCTTATATACAGGATTTAATAAATACAAATTACCATTATTGCTGCAATTTTCATTATTATCCTTAATGTAAAGCAATTATCAAAGCAAAAGAGGACAAGTAACTCTTTTCTTGCATGAAACATTTTCAGCATCAGTTAGAAACAGAAACATTATAGCTTAACACTTATCCATTGATAGTATCTATTTCTGTTCAAAGGTCCCATATTTCCCTAGCAGGGAAAGCTAGATTTAGATATTAAGGCTCTTTAAATTCACTTTAAAGTCTTATAAAGGCCTGTCATGTATGACTATGAACACATTTCATTCTCCTGTATTTATCCTGAAAGCATGGTTTTGTTTATATGAGGTAGGGATACAATCAAGGACTACTGGGAAAATGTTGGTATTTTCCCTTCACCATAATGCAATTAAGTGCTTAAGTGTATGCACATCTACATACACAAACTAAAGGAGATTCAACAAGCTATTTTAAAAATCAGCAGAAAACACAAGAAATGAAATTTTAAAATGAAGCTCAGAAAATGTAAAATCCAGCCATTAGACAAACCTTCAGACAATGGTCTATATTAAGTTTACACTTATTTTGTATATGGCAAAAGTGTTTTAAAGTAGGTTGCTCTTTTTTCTATCTCTAAACAGAAGACATGCTTTACCTAAAATCATAAAACATTTTAGAATATTCTATCAACTTGATGTCTATGGTGATGATCACACTAAATGATCTATGACAACTCAAGGCAGAATTTTACTTACTGTTGGAAAATTATATGCATATTTTTAAAAATTTTTGGTTAATTCTTCAAAGTATAATTGCCACTTACATCACTGTACATTACTGACTAGAAATATTCCAAACCACATTTTAAAATCCTTGTCCTAAAAGCAGTTTATAAAAGAGTAGTAGAGGGTTTACTTGGAGAAACACAACATATTCAATTACTCCTCCCTCAAATCAGCTCAACGAAAAAATATTTAATAACTGCAACTAAAATTTTTTGAAACAATGTCGCTACCTGCTGGACAAATGTGAAAGTTCCCAAATTCTAAAAACCACATTCAAAACATCATATCATAACCTTCAAATTACCTAACGAAACACATTTTTCTTAGTAATTTTGAGCATTTAATTTGTTTAAATTCTTAATAACTACTTCTTAAGTGAGTACTAATTAACAATATTTTTAGTATACTTGAATATTAAATATAAAGAGGCTGAGGTGACACCATCTGAAACAATGTAGATTTATAATTACACAAGACAGTGGTAAATACAGGTTTTTAATTATTAGATGATATTCTATTCACCCTTGAAGGAAAAAATAAGATTTGATATCATAACAGAAATTTAATGCTGGCAAAAAAAACTACATTTAGAAAGACACATTAAACTTAAGTACAAAACCTAAAGTAATTAGAAGAGTTATGACATTATGGGAGAGATACTCCTATTTCTAATCAGAGTATTTTAACCACTCAAGTATAATTTGGTGAATTTACCATAGTAGAATAAGAAAGATAGTCATTGATTCATGTTTACCTTACATCTCCCCAAACCTTTTGAATTTTTTAAAGAATATAAAAATGAGCGGGAGGTGGGTGGGGGCGGGCCACTGTGTCTCAGCAGGGCAGAGTTCTCACCTGCCATGCCAGAGACCTGGGTTCAATTCCCACTGCCTGCCCATGCAAAAATAAATAAATAAATAAATAAATAAATAAATAAATAAATAAATAAAAATAAGGGGGAATGGGAGATATAACTATGCTAGAAAACAGATAAAAGTACCATTGAAAGGCCAGAAACTAAGGCTAATAGTTCTGAATTGCATAAAACAGATAAGTTTTACACAGAGTGGAGCTCAATCAATATTTGTCACATGAGAAAATTAATGAATAGTACAGGATGAGACAGAAGGCAGGTCAGCAGTTCTGACTGGCCTGTGAATCAGCACAAGCTGAGAGGCCAGCCTAGAATGATTCTTGATGTGTTTTCAAAAACATAGAAGTCCTGAGAAAAACCCCACTTGGAGCAAGCAGCAGGACTGAGAGCAAGGGACAAATGATGATGGTCAAGTCGAAGGACTTTAAAAATGTCACCAGTACTCCCACAGGGAGTCCTAGTTGTCACGTAATGTGAATAGCTTGTAAGATGTCACAAATAAGGTAAAATATATCTAACCATGTGACAAGTTACAATAAATTTAATAGATTTAAACCATACAAAAGACATTCTCTGACTATTACGGGATTAAACTAGAAATCAATAACAAAGATATCTGGAAAATTCCCCAAATACTTGGAAATTAAAGAAAATATTTCTAGATAACACATGGGTCAAAGAAAGTTGACTGGAAACGGAAAAAATAAGATAGAAAAATGTGTGAAATATGGCTAAAACAGTGCTTATACAAAGGGTATTTATATATAAAAGAAGAAACTGCTCAAATCATGACCCCAATATCCACCTTAGGAAACTAAAAAAAAAAAAAAAAAAAGAAAACAAATGAAATTTGCAGAAAGAAAAACAATGAAGATATAAGCAAAGAGCAAGAAAATAATCCCAAAGGAAAACTCTTACAGACAATGAAACCCAAAGCTAGTTCTTTGAAAAAAAACCAATAAAAATAGCAACCCACTGGTCAGACAGACCAAGAAAAAATAGACAGCAGATACAAATTATCAATTTCAAGAATGAAAAAGGGAACATCACTACAAATCCTATAGACATGAGATGGATAATGAAGTGATTATGACCAATTTTATGCCCATAAATTTAACAGTTTAGATAAAACGGGCAACTTCTTTTTTGTGTCTTTGAAAGACAAACTACCAAAGCTCAAGGGAAAAATAGATAATCTGAGAAGTCTTACATCTGTTAAAGGAATTAAATTTATGGTTAACACCTTCCAGGAAAGAACACTCCGGGTCTGGATTGCTTCAGTAGCAAACCAAACATTTAAGAAGTAAGTTAATACAATTGTTTTGCAAACTCTTACAAAACACATAAGAAAAAGGAACATAATCTCCTTCACTCTATGAGACCAACAATACCTTAATACCAAATCCCAGATAAAGCCATTACAACAAAACCACAGACTAAAATCCTCAAGGACAGAAACTCAAAAATCTTCAACAATATGTTAGCACATTGAAAATGCAACAATATAAAAAATGGATAATATACTGTGATCAACTGGAGTTTATCCCACAAATGTAAGGCTAGTTTGACATTGAAATTCAATCAACATAATTCACCATATGAACACCTCAGTAGATACAAATATAGCACTTGAAAAAATTTCACAACAGTTCATGGAAAAAACTATCAGCAGACTAGAAATAAATAGAAGGGAACTCTGTTAACCTTATAAGGGGCATCTTCAAAAAGCTTACAACTAATATCATATTAACAATGGAAGATGAAATGCTTTCCTCCCAAGATAAGGAAGAAGGCAAAGATGTATATTTTCACCACTCTTGTTCAACATCCTACCAGAGGTCCTATCCGGTAGGAAAGAAAAAGAAAGGGTAGGTTGGAAGGACAAAAATAAAATTGCCTCTATTCATATTTGACATAATTACCTCTCAGAATATCCCAAGGAAATAATGAAAAATTTACTAGAACTAATAAGTTAGCAAAATAGTTGCAGATATATGGTTCATACAGAAATAGCAGTTGAATTTCTATACACTAGAAATGAAGAAATGGAAATTGAAATTTTAAATGACATCATTTACAATACCATAAAATATAAAATACTACAGAATACATTTAACAAAACATGCGTATGATCTCTACACTGAAAATCACAAATCATTAACGAAAGAAATCAAAGGCTAATAAAACAAAAGTTCTCCAAAAATGAACTCAAATGGATTTTGACATTTAACCCATTCTCTTAAATGTTACACGTCCTAGTCTGAAACTGTTGTGTAGTCCAGAAAAGCCATGTTCTTTAATTTTCATTCAAAATGCTGGGGGGATCTTTTTGACTGTTTCCATGGAGATGTGACCCACCCAATTGTGGGTGGTACCTTTTGATTAGGTAGTTTTGTGGAGCTGTGTCTCCACCCATTCTAGGTGGGGTTGCTTACTAAAGCCCTTTAAGCAGGAGCCATTTTGGAAAGAACTTCAGTGCCAATAGAGGCCACACAGCCAGAAACCTCTGGAGATGAAAGAAAATGCCCCTACAGAAAGCCATTAAAGAAGCTGGGAGAGGGTGGTGGAACGGTGGCTTAGTGGCAGAATTCTCGCCTGCCACGCTGGAGACCTGGGTTTAATTCCCAGTACCTGCCCAAGAAAAAGAAAAAAAAAAAAAGCTGGGAGAGAAAGTTAGCAGATGTCTCCATGTGCCTTCCCGGCTGACAGAGGTGTCCAGAAGCCAAGGACCCTAGCAGATGCCAGCCACCTGCCTTCCCAGCTGACAGTGGTGTTCTGGATGGTGTCAGCCTTTCTTAAGTGACAGCAACTCCCTGTTGGTGCCTTAATTAGGACATTTTCACAGCCTTAGAACTGTAAACTTGCAACTTAATAAATTCCCCTATTTAAAAGCCATTTCCTTTCTAGTATATTGCATTCCAGCAACTTTAACAAACTAAAACACTACATTACTCTGTTTCTCTCCCTAAGTAGCAGAAATATCTTGTGAGGTTAGGTATGAATTTTTATTCCCATTTTACAGAGTAAACTAGAGTACATATGACTCAGCAATCACACTCCTGAGTATTTACTCAAGGAATTTACATTTACACAAAACTTGTATGTGAGTGTTTCTTGCAGCTTTATTTATAATCACCAAAAACTGGAAGCAATCCAAATGTCCTTTTATGGATAAACAAAAACTGTAGCACATCCATAAATTGGGATACTAGTCAGCAATAAAAAGGAACAAGCTACTGACATACCCAACAACTTCAATGAACCTCAAAGGCACTATACTAAGTGGGAAAAGCCAGTCTCAAAAAGTACATATAATATGAGACTATGCGTGTGACATTTTCAAAAAGACAAAATTATAATGACAGAGAACACACCAGTGGTTGCTGTGGTTAGGTATGGGGGTAGGGTGTGATTTTTTACAAAGTTATCATGAGGGGGTGTTTTGGGATGACACAACTGTTCTCTACACTGATTTCGGTGGTGGTTATATGAATATATAGATGAGTTAAAGTTTATAGAACTGGTACACCAATAAAAAGTCAATTTCACTGTATTTTGTTTGAAAATAAAATTTTAAAAGCCAACTCACTAATAACAAAAAGATAATCTAAAGAAAAAAACACAAAACATGAGATACATACCTATTAGAGTGGTTAAAATTAAGAAAACTAACCGTAACAAGTACTGATAAGGATGTGGGGCAACTGGAATCCTCACATCCTACCGGTGGGAACGTAAAATGGCACAACCATTCTGGCAGTTTCGTAACAAGTTAAACCTTTATGTATAATATAATCTAGCCATTCCACTTCCAGATATTTATTCAAGTGAAATGAAAGCATAAGTCCACACAAAGACTTGTATATGAATGTTCATAATTGATTTGTAATAGTACATAACTGGAAACAACCTAAATACCTACGGATAAGTGAATGGATAAACAAATAATAATAATAGTAAATACACAGGACAGAATATTACTCAGCAATAAACAGGGACAAACTCTTGGTATACACAAAATCATAGGGAAATCTCACAATTCTGCAGAATGAAGAAGTCTGAGAAAACAAAATATATGCTGTATGCTTCCATTTATATAAAATTCTAGAAAATACAAACCAACTTACAATGTCAAAACCAAATCAGTGGTGGTCTGGAGAAAAGAAACATGAGATACACAGGGTAGGATTAGAAAAGGGCACAAAAAATCTTTGTAGGTGATGGATATGTTCATTATTTGATTGTGTTGATGGTTTCACAGATCTGTACATATGTCAAAACTTACCCAAATGTACATTTTAAATATATGCAATTTTTTGTCAATTATACCTGCAATTATAAGTATTTAAGAGAATATCCATACAAATGAATGATGACTAAGAACATGGAAAAATGAATATAGTCATGTTATTGTGGGATAGACATGAGTTCGTTAATTTAAATCTTTCTTTAATGATACTGTATTTTCATTAAAATGAATGATAAAAATTTGATACAAATATATATATTTTTAACACACAGAAGATTTGAAGAGATACTTCACCAAAGATCTTCGGATGGTTAATAAGTACATGGAAAGAAGCTTATCACCTTCAGTCACTAGGGAAATGGTAATTAAAACCACAATAAGTTATAACTATATACCTATTAAAATGGTTTAAAAAACATAATACAAAATGCTGGCAAGGATGTGAAGAAACTAGAACTTTTATGCATTGCCAGAAGGAATGCAAAATGGCACAGGCACTTTGGAAAGCAATTGTAATTTCCTACAAAGTTATACATTTACTTTACAACCCAGCAATCCCACTCCTAGGTATTTACCCAAGAGAAATGAAAACTTATGTTCACGTAAAAACCTCTATGAGAATGTTTACAGCAGCCTTCCTCACAATCACAAAAGCTAGAAACCACCCTAGAGTTCTTTAGGTGATGAATGGATAAACAAACTGTGGTAAACCAATACAATGAATGAGCAATAAAAAGGGACAAGCTACTGGAACACGGATAAATTTCAAGTGCAGTACATTATGTGAAATACGCCAGATTCAAAAGCCTGTATGCTGTATGATTCAATGTATATAATATTCTGGAAAAGGCAAAAAATATTCTGTCAAGGACTTGGGATGCTAACAGAATGACTACTAAGAGGCAGGAGGGAACTTGGGAAGTAATGGAAGTGTTCTATTACTTTAACTATACTGAGAGATACAAGATTGTATGCATCTGTCAAAATAATACAGCTATACACCAAAAAGGGTCAATATTACCGAATGGAAATTATACTTCAATTTAAAAAACTCAAGTTAACGTTTTGCGTATTTTCAAACGTTACTGACAACTTATGGGAGAAAAAAAAACATTCAGCTTACAATCTGTCAAGGAATACTTAACTACCAAGCCAGGTGTTTTATGGGCTTTTTTTTTTTTTTAAGTTAAGACACAGTCTCAAAAGTTCATTGGGAAACAAGTCTAAGATTTTAAAGTAAGTTACAGAAAAATCCTAGGCAAAATAAATTTGAGTTACAAACCATAAGATACAGTTTACATGTGCTGTATAAATAAGGAAGGAGTAGTTTCCTTTGTTAGGTGTTACGGAAAAGGAATGGAACACAATTCTGAAAAGGGGTTAATGCATCTCCGTATTACTGTTACTATTCTCCCTAATTTTTAAGTGAGGATCTTGAGACCTCAGGAGGACAAATCCTTTGTCCGTGATCCCTCAGCTATTAAGCGTCGTGACAGAGATGAGATTATACACCAAGATGCCAAAGCCTGAGATTTTCTGCACCAGCACAAAAGAGGTTATGCCAGCCGCAACGCGGCAAGATTCCAACCGACAGGAACACCTCCCAACTCTCCAAACAGCCCCTACGCTACTTCGGACGAATCCTAGACACGAACACCACGATTAGAGTCATGGATCTCAAGAACAGCTCAACGAGGCTTCCGAAAACAAACTCCTGGGAAAGAAAAAACACGAAGCCTCTTGTGCGGATCTCTCTTCCCACTCTGTCCGACGGTGCAAGGACCTAGTCCTGAAAGGTTCTGACTGTGAGGGAGGCGACGCCTGGGGCCAGCGCTATAGGTAAGATATCGCTGAGAAAGGTAAGCACCAAGAAGGCACAAACCCGAGGCGCTGAGGATGTACTACACTGCACTACACCACTCGGCCGCGGGGTTGCAAGGGGAACACAGGAGCAGAAAAAGCCACTTTCCTGCCCCTGCGAGCCACTTTTGCTCAAAGAGCTCCGGGGACTTGCCCTTGTCCACGTTACCCAGTGGCAAGGACCAACCCTTAGCGTCCTCCAGCTAGGGTGCTCGCGGCCCCGGGAGGTATGGGGTGCGCCCGTGCCAGCGTCCGGGAAGGCGCAGGGACGCGCGTCCAGGCCGCAGCGTAAAACCACTCAGCGAAAGCAGCCTAGAGCCGGGCCGAGGAGCCAGGGGGCGGGCGGGGTGAGTGAGCTCTGGATCGCCCCTCAGGTAGCATCCAGCCTCGCACGCTGTTTTAGTTTACCCGACGCTCTCACTTTTTCTTCATTCAGACACCATGCAACTGCTGCATTCGTTCTCGTCTCACCTCTCCAGTTCTTGTGCTCCGGGATATAATAGTATTTGTTCCCGAACTGGTCCGTGCCCACGTGCTGCTTCACTTCCTTTGATAGCGCTCTCCAGAGGCCGCGGAACAAAGTCTGAGACCAACCCATGCCGTCCAGCCTGCTCCCAGCGTGCGTAGCACCGGGACCTGCGGGTGCCGATGGAAGAGAGCCCCAGCTGGTGGGCCCGCCCCCCACCTAATACTAGTGGTGTCAAACCCACTCCATCTTCGTGCCCTTCCAATAAAGGCACTTACCATTGGTCGGACCGCTTCACCGCTTGGCCAATGGGAGGCCCCGTTATACCCCCGCCTCTGCGCTCTGTCATGGCGGCATCCTGTAGTCAAGGCGGTGTGAGGGAGCGGGATGCTTGGGTTTTTATCTGCACGGCAAGTGGGTTTGGACCACCCTCTTCGCCTCCAGCGAGCGGAGTCCACACGGAGGTAAAGAAAACCTTGCTTTCTTTCTCTCACAGACCTGTTAGTCTCAGGAACAGCGGCCGTGTTAACCTTGTCCCACACTTTCTCAACCCTTTATCACTTTCCTCCCAGCAAACTCTGCTGTGCTCTCTGCTTCTGCTCTTGTGGCTCTTGTGGAAATGAAATACCTTGTTTATACTCTTTCGGCGGTGGGTGCCCACGCGATTCTAGTGAAGGAACTGTAGGTCTAAATGAGTATATCTTTTGGTTTTACTTTATTCCTTCTTTCTCATATCATGTCCCCTAAAGAATAACTATCCTCCAAGGATTTGCCCATTAAGTCGGTTCACATATTTAATAAATGCCTTCTGCGTCAGACAGTTCGTTAGAGATTCAGTACATAGGCCATGCATTGAACAAAGTTCAGCATGACTAAATCAGAAAGGGGGGGGGGGGGCGGACATTAACAAGAGCTTAGGCTGGAGAGGTAGGTAGAAGCTAGATGAGTGTCTTGGTTTGCCAGGGCTCCTATGACAAATGCCATAGATGGGTTGGCTTAAACAATGGGACTCTATCATCTCACAGTTTTGGAGGTTAATAGTCCAACATCAAGGTATTGGCAGGGCTTACTTTCTCCCAGAGTCCTCCATCTCATGGCAATCTTTCTGTCCTTGTATGTGCTCCTCTGATTACCACTGACTTCCTGCTTCTGTTGAGTTCTGGCTGCTCCTTCCTTGTCCAATTTGGTTTGTTAATAAGGATTTAAGCCATATAGATTAAGGCCCACCCTGATTCGTTTTAGCCTCATCTAAATAGGATCTTCAAAGATTCTATTCACAGAAGAATCCACAATTTAATAATAACATCTTCAAGATGTTTACGAATGGGTTCACACCCACAGGAACACTGATTAAGACTTGAACATTTCTTTATGGGGGACATGATTCAATAGGCCAGGTGTTGAACAAAGGAGGGTGACAGTAGTGGCCACTGACAAGGAATGAGGCTGGAGAAGTGGGCAGAAACTAGATGAGGAGGAATCTTATGTGCTTGGTCAAGAGGTATGAAGATTAGAATAAAGTGACAACTATTGCATTTTGTCAGCTTCATGGATTGAATTTGAGAGCAAGACCTAGCCAACTTAGGCAACTGTTGTAATTACAGTTGCCAGGAGAGAGTTCATGGAATCCTGGACCAGCAAGATGGCAGTTTGAAGAAAGTGGCGAGGTTTAAAAAATAATTAAGAAATATACTTAACTGGCCATGGAAATTGATTGGATGTAGTACATGATGAAAAGGGAGGAGTCTACAGTGATTCCCAGATACGTGGCTTGTGTAGCAGGGTAAATGAAGGTTACATTTTCCAAAGAAGAAGCAGGTTTTATAAGAGGGAATATGATTACATTAATTTTACCCATACTGATTTTGAGGAACCTGTGAAGATACTCAGTTGAAGAGTATTGGACATAGTGGCATAGGAGAAATTTAAATATCTGTAATGTAAGATGCTACATGAAGTCATGGGAAGGAGGTGAGATTACTCTGGCACTATTTTTAGAGAAAGAATAGAAGCAGTTCAATGGAAAAAACCTGAGAAACATCAACATTTAAGATTAGGCAGAAGAGACTGTAAATGAACTGAAAAGGAATAACCAGAAGGGTAGAAAGAAAATAAAAAAATGAGTTGTCACGGATGCTGAGAGAAGATGGTGTTTTAGAAGAAAGGAATCAACTGAGTCAAATGCTTTCCCCTATGCCCTTCCCTTGCTTTCAGTAGTTCTCTATCCCATCTTTCTGCTTTATTTTCGTCATAGAATTTATTACTATTGAAATTTAGTATGTGTGTGTGTATATATATATATATATATATATATATATATATATACACACTTACTTTTTTTTAGTAATCTGCTGTCTTCTTAACCCCTATGAGAAAAGTAATTTATAGTCCCAGTTCCTAGAAGACGATTTGACACTCTATAAAAGTTTAACAAGTGTTCTGCGAATGACATACACTCAAGAAAAATGAGGCATTAGAAAGGAATGAAAACTGCATTGCATTTAACCAACATTAATCACTAATGACCTTGGCAAGAGCAGTTTCAGAGGAATAGCGGGGATAAAAATAAGAATTTTGTGAATCGGAGAATAACAGAGAGAGCAAGAATGGAGAACCACCAACATTAGTGACTTTTTCAAGAATTTTATATCGAAGGAGGGGAAAGCAAAAGAAAAAAAAAACAGTTTACTTGTTGACAAACTGATGATATGATTCTTTGTAATATCCCTAAGAACCCAATTGCTCTATTTATTATCAATAACTGGGTAAAAAGTACTCAGTAGCTTGAAACAACAAAGATTTATTAGGAGTTGGGGTCAGGAGTCCAGATGTGTCTTAGCTTCCGTCCTCTGGCTTAGAGTCTCGCAAGACTGTAATCAAGGTATTGGCTGGGGCTGCAGTGATTTCAGGGTTTGCCACATGGTTCCTTGCCACATGGTTCCTTGCCACATGGCCTCACTGGCTTCTATCAAAGTGAGCAAAAGAGGACAAGAAAGTTTTGTAACCTAATCTTACATGTGACATGCTGTCACTTTTGTCATATTTATTCCAAAACTAATAAACTATTTTAATTGATGATAGTAATGTTGTTGCTTTCATCAAGCTATTTGTGTCCTACAATATTGCATTATCTTTAGATTTCAGAATTATGCTTTTAGAATGATATGCCTAAATATTGTGTGTAATTTTAACTAAATAAGTTAACATTAAATCTATTTTTTACCACATTTTGGTTAGTTTTAAACATGATTGGGGTTGTGGGGTTGGATCTCCTGCTGTCCCTCTCTCCCTAATCCAGTTAACACAGAATTGACGGTAATTCCTTTTCAGTTCAGTCATCCACTCTAATAGGTTGCAGCACACAGACATATCCAGAGATTTTTACAACAGTGGCTGCAAGAACTCAAGCAAAATTTAGTGTATCAAAAATTTTCCTCAAAAAAAATTTTTTTCTCCTTCTAATGTGGCTTATTTCTGCCAAGTACTGTATTTCTTCCATTATGATCAGCAAAGTAAACATTGGGAAATGAGTGAATTTACCTGTTGTCTCTGTTGTTTTATTTTCAATTACATTGAAAATAGCAGTTCCATTTTTTTTGTTTTTAAGGGAAAAAAAACAGCATCACTTTACCCCCCTTGTGTTTAAGTCTAAAATGTTCAGAAGTCTTGTATCAGTAATATTTTAAATCATGTGAGCCAAATAGACTCTGAAAAATTTGGTCTTTTAGAGTCTTATAATTCCAAAAGCTCTCTGGTCTGAGGAAACAGCTAATTATAGCTCTTTGTCAAAATTCCGAGACTAAACATCTCATTTCATTAGAAGAAATAAAACTCAAAACAGTGAGCAGAATCCTAACAAAATCACCAGATTAATTCACCTTTTCATTTTTTCTATAAAGCATGCTGATTCTAGGAACATACTTATCACTTTTAGCTAAAAACCTATACTCTAATAATCTCATGCACATCTCTCCAACAAGTTGAGTTGTGTGCTTATCAAAAGTCCTTTTTTAACCCTAACCCCATTAATGCCAGTTTTACTGATGATTCTATGTAATTTTTATGTGATCTGATAAAAATATGAATACAAAGAGAGTTGCTATTCTTATAAAACTAAATGGAATGTTTTTGAAAGACTCAATTCAAACAAATGGCTTAAAAATAAAATGCTGTTCAATTAAATATGACTGATACTACAAATATAAAAATTGGGAGGAAAGTAAAAATATGTAACTTTGACAAAATATTGGAATTACCTAGGGTTTTTAGAAAAAATTCTCATGCCAAGCCAAAGTTTTAACCTCACAGATCCTTGACACCAGGTTTTTTTTTTTTTTCAAAGCTCAAATTATTCTGATGTGTAGGAATAAAGACAATTACTTAAGAAGGATTTCACATCCAATTGCGTTACATATATCTTAAGTTTTCCTTCAACTAAAATTAATTTAAAACACATTTTTAAAAATTCTGAAAATCATAGAATATATATGTATGGTTTGTAAAAGAAAGATTATAATGTCACTCTAATCAGCAGACTTAATTTTACTTCAGACACTTGGCAAATGATTATTCAGACTCTTTGCACAGCAGTGCAAGTCTGTAAAAATGACCATGTAAGCTGAAACCTTGCAAAGTGATTTAATAATCAATGGAAAAATTTACAGTTTTTCCATAATCTTTAAAAATTTTTTGTCAAAACTCTAAAATCCTTTCTTTTTCTGGAAAAGAAAAACAGTAATGCTAACATTTACTTAACATGCTTCAATTGAAAACATTAGAAACATTGAGAACTAAAGTGTTTTACTTCATTGTAAAAAAAACTTACCAAAAGTTGTACTTGCCTTCTTTTCAATACAAGATGAGCATCTTTTCTATATCTTGAGGATTTGTCAGTTCTAAGTTTGGATCAGATTACAACATTGTAACCCTTGAGTTTTGAAAGTCATGAAATAATCTCCTAGAGTTCCTTTAATGTGAAGTTTTTTTGCCAGCATCACTTCCTCTGGGGCATCTTCATTCTTTTCCTCACAACCACTTTTCCTTATTTTTATCAATAAGTTCATCTTCATTAAGTTCCTTGGGGTTTCCATGTCCATTGTCTCAAATGGCAGCAGTGTCAGCATTCCCACAATAAACTGTTTCATCGATTATTCCATTTATGTTCAATTTCAATTTCACTTTCAGCATTATCATTTTTCATTTCTTTGGTGTACTTCATCTTTGTTGGCCAATTTCTTCTTTGGTTATCCTGTTTTATAAAATTTTATGTGGATTTGTCTCGGACACAGATAACAAAACCACATTATTTGCACTCTGTGTGTGAACTGAATGATATATGCATAAGAGACCAAACATTTACAGACTGTTCTAGTTTGCTAGCTGCTGGAATGTAATATACCAGAAACAGAATGGCTTTTAAAAAGGGGAATTTAATAAGTTGCAATTTACAGTTCCAAGGCCAAGAAAATGTCCCAATTAAAACAAGTCTATAGAAATGTCCACTCTAAGGCATCCAAGGAAAGATACCTTGGTTCAGGAAGGCCAATGAAGTTTAGGTTTCTCTCTCAAGTGGAAAGGCATATGGCAAAAACGGTCAGGGTTTCTCTCTCATCTGGAAAGGCACATGGCTAACACAGCATCATCTCTTAGCTTTTTCTCCCAGCTTCTTGCTTCATGAAGCTCCCCAGTGGGCATTTTCCTTCTTCATCTCCAAAGGTCACAGGCTAGTGGACTCTGCTTCTCTTGGCTATGTTGTTCTGCACTGCTCTCTCTGAATCTCCTGCTTTCTCCAAAATGTTTCCTCTTTTATAGAATTCCAGTTAAGTAATCAAGACCCACCTGGAATGGGAGGAGACATGTCTCCACCTAATCCAGTTTAACGCCCACTCTTGAGTGAGTCACATCTCCGTGGAGATAATCTCATTAAAGTTTCCAACATATGGTACTAAATAGGGATTAGAAGAAAAAGCTGCCTTTACAAAATGGGATTAGGATTAAAGCATGGCTTTCCAGGGTACATACATCCTTTCAAACTGGCGCACAGATTCTGAAAGAAATGATGTAAATTGGTCACTGATCATGATGTATATATTGTTTATATGATGCTTTGTGGACTGAAACGCTAATAGCAAAGTTTGTACTTTACTCCTTTACAGTTAACATTCTGTGACAACGGAAATTTTGAACCATATTGTTGGGAGTCTGTGTTATTTAGCTAAATGATGATAACTGAAATTCATGTTTATCAAAACTGTTCAAGGTGAGAATGGCTTGTATATTTAAATATTCCCCTCATTTTGAGATGTTTATTAGCTAAACGATACAGTCCCATTTGCCCCAGGTCCTTCCTCTTGCTTCCAAAAAGCCCGTCAGTGGTTAAGGGGAAAAGTGTGAACACTAATATGTGTTCGTCGTTCATGCCCTTCTTTTTACAGCTTTATTGAGGTATAATTGTCATACAATAAGCTATACCCTAAACTATGAGTATATGATTTAATGAGTTTTTACCTATGAATACACCATAAAAAAGATTACAAACATATCCATAACCCAAGAGTTTGCTCATGTCCTTTGTAATCTCTCCCTCCCCTCCTGGCTTCAATCCCCTCCTACTTACTACAGGAAGCCACTTGACTGCTTTCTGTAACTATAGATTAATGTGCATATCCAGAATTTGATACACATTTAATAATTTTTTTCTGACTTTTTTCATTCGACATCATTACTTTGAGATTTCTCTATGTTGTTGCATGCATCAATTGCTTTCTATTGCTAAGGAGTAGTCCATTTTGTGGATACAACACAATTTGTCCATTTTCTTGTTGATGTTCATTCAGTTTGTTTCCTGTTTGGGACTATAACGTATAAGGCTGCCATAAATGTTCATGTACAAATCTTTATCTGGACATAAGCTGTTATTTCTCATAGAGCAGTGAATCTAGGTATATATTCACTTTTTAAGAAACTGGCAGTTTTCCAAAGGGACTGTGCCATTTTATATTCCTCCCAGTGGTGGATAAGAGTGGTGATTTGCTCTAGGATGTATAAAATCCCAACTTAACTTTTCACTGTCTACTTAGAATCAATATTTCACTATTTCAGTTGTGTATAGAAATCTTATCATCCCTTACTCTCTATCTTTTAAGCTATAGTTGCCTTATTATTACATTTACATACATTATAAACTCTATTAGAAAATGTAATAATTTTCATTTTCAATTGTCAAAAATATTTTAAGTAACTCGAAAGGGATACTGTGGTAGGTTGGATTATGTCCTCTATAAAAATATGTTCAAGTCCTAACCTGCAGTCCTGTGGATATGGACTCATTTGTGAATAGGATCTTCAAGGATCCTATCTAGAAAAGGCCAAAGTGAATCAGTGTGAGCCTTAATCCATATGACTAGGGTCATATGCAGAGGATGTTTGAACACAGTCAGTAGAAGCCAGAAGTAGGAGAAGCCAGAGGGATTGCCATGTGATGGAGGGTTGCCATCTCTAAAATGCTACAAACTTTGGAGTAAGCATGGCTTTGCCACATTTTGAGTTTGGACCACTAGCCTCCAAAAACATAAACAATAAATTCCTATTGTTTAAATCATTCTGTTGTGTGGTATACGACATAGAAGTTCTGGCACACTAAGACAAATTAGTCTATTTTATTTATCCAGATATTTACCATTTCTTTTGCTGTCTATTCATTCCTTAAGTACCATTTTCTTCTTATATCATTTCCCTTCTGACTGAAGAACTTTGTTTAGCAATTCTTATAAAGGTTCCATGACTAGAAATTCTCTTAGTTTTCCTTCTTCTGAGACTGCCTTTATTTCATCTTCATTCCTGAAGGATGTTTTTGCTGAATATAGATTCCTCAATTGACATTTATTTTCCTTCAGCACTTTAAAAATGTTGTGTTTTTTCCTTCTGTCCTTCACAGTTCTGAAAAGGAATCTACAGTCATTTGAATATTATTTTTTTCCTGTAGGAAATTCATCATTTTTCTCTGACAGCTTTGAAGATTTTTTTTGTTTGTGTTTAGTTTCAGAATTTTGATTATGATGTGTCTGAGCAAGGATCTCTTCGGGTTTATCCTAGGCTGGGACTTATTCCTCTTTTTGAATTTGTAAATTTATATCTTGGGACATTTACAGTTATTATTTTTTCAGCACCATACTATTTCTTCTCTCCTTCTGGGATTACAGTGACATAAATATTAGACATCATTGTTCCAGGGATCTATCTTCAAGTTTACTGGCTCTTACTTCTATTATCTTCAGTCTTCTATTAAACCCATCCAAGTTAATATAATTTTGGCTATTTTATGTTTTAGTTCTAAAATTCCCATTTGGTTCTTATTTATATGTTCTACTCTTTGCTCAGTCTTTCTGTTTTAACATTTGTTTCAAGTATGTTCACAATCTCTTGCCCAAGAATTTTTTATAATGGTTGCTTTAAAGTCTGCCAGATAATTCCAAGCTCTCTCATCTCGGCTTTGCTGTTGTTGATTGTCTTTTCCCATGCAAGTTGAAATGTTTATGGCTCTTCATATGTTGAGTAAATTTATATTGTATCATGAACATTTTGAATATTCTGGTATGAGATACTGGGTCTCCCTTCAGTCCTATGAAGATGTTGACATTTTTGTTTTAACAGGCAATTGACTAGCTTACAATGCAAGTTCCTACCTTCTTCTGTGGACTGTGGTTCCAATTTCAGTTTAGTTTTCAAAGGCTTTTCAGATCTCTTCCAGGTTTGCACCATTTTGTGGTTAGACTGTGACCTGAGTAGTTGTCTGTTGGTTTGATTCTCAAAATCAGTTGTATGCTATTTAGGGTTAGATTCATGCATTTTTCACTTGGGATGAGTCCTGGAATTCATAACAACTTTATGGGGTCTCTTTCCTTAGCTCCTCCCTCTCTGTGATCTCCCCTTCACTTGGATACCTGGCTCTTACTTTTTGGCCCTCCAGCAAGAAACTCTGGGGTCTAGTTACTGACTCTACCAGGCACTCCCATGTTGAACAACAGCTGAGATAACAATTAAGCAGGAGAGATAGACCTCACCTCTTGGGATCATAGTCTTGCTAAACAGAGAAAACAGTTCCCTTCCCTCAGAGTTTTAACTACTGTAGGCCATTGTTTATAAAATATCAGAAATTTCTTTGTCTTAATTTATGAGTACTTGTTCATCATTTGTCTTTATAAACATTTAATTGACTTCACTTGATTTTGTTTATTTATTTTTTTAGTTATTTAAACATACTCATTTTGCATTTCCACCTAAGTGTAAAAAATACTTCAGAGAATTAAAAAAAAAAATCTTGTTATTTAAGTTTTTATCCACCAGGTGTCATCAGTTAAGTCTGAGTTTTCTGCCACAAGATAATTGGTGCATTATCAGAACTTATCTTTTTGTTCATGAAAATGTATTTCTAAGCATCTTAATAAAATAAAACTGAAATAAAATTTAAGATAATACCTTAGAGGAAATTCTTTTCATATAATTGTTAGTACTGATGTAATTTTTAAAATTTCTATGACAGACTTAAAATTCTTTATACCTTCAGATATATGGTAGAAGAGGATTTAAACATTACTTGTAATTTTTGTACCATTTTAAATTTTGGCAAAATAAGGAATTTGTTTTTAAAGTTTTATGTTTCTTTTCTTCTTGTTAATTTTTATATTTTTCTTAAAGGGTTTTGGGACTGGAGTTGAACAAAGACAGAGATGTTGAAAGAATCCATGGCAGTGGCGTTAATACTCTTGACATTGAATCCGTTGAAGGGAGATAGTAAGTTTATTATACTTACCTGATCATTTCTCTAAGTAAGATGCTGTAAAAATCTTCTTCAGATTAATTATGTAGAATATTCAAAGAAAATTAGTAAAACTTCTAAACTATAGCATTTTTAATGTGATATTATTAATTTCAGTTAAATCCAGAGCAGCAAACCATCAAAACATTGTCAAACATAAAAGCATTTCCAACTTATTTTAATATAAATATATTCATTATTAAATCAACAAACATTGAACTTCTTTTGGATGCAGAGCACTTTGAGGTATTATTTTAAACATAGTTGCTCCTCTCCAGGAGACCAATGGGAAAATAAATATAAAAGGTAGAAGTATATTGTGGAGGATTAAGTTTAAAGCAATCCACACTTGTACTATAGTTCCTTCTGGCTTAACCATTTACCACTGTGTGACCTTGAGCAATAAACTAACCTCTCTAACCTTCAATTGCCTTAGCTCTATAAAGGGTACCAAAATACATACTTAAGAAGTTATTTGTGAGGATTAATTGAAATAATGTTTATAACATTGTTAGCATAGGACCTGCAAATCATAAACGATGACCTCCAGTGCTGCTGCCATTAATCAAAAGCATTATTATCATGTGTACTTTTACTATTTTTCATCAATTTTCCACACAACAGCCAAAGTGCTTTGAGTGTACAAATCAAACATGTAATGTCTCTACTGAAAAGTCATCATGACTCCATATTGCTCTTATGATAAAAGTTCAGAATCCTTCATGTAGTCTATAATTAGATTAAATACATAAGTAATTGAAGAAAACAATTTGCCTGGGACAGCCCTGGTTTATCCCCACTGTCTTAGTGCCATGTCATGCTTAGCATTTACCCCAGATTTTTAATTCTGTAATGAAGTATTGCTACTACTACTATTATTTACATTCAGTTAAGCCAAGATATGCCTGATAGACTTCCACTTGATCCATCCAGCTTCCTCTATGGTCTTGTTCTAGTAATGTATGAGAATCATGTGCAGTGGACAGAATTTTCACTTTACCATATGTTAAATCTAAAAGAAGACCAGCAATAATGCTTTTCTTCTCCTGACCTTTTCCAGGTACAACAAACCCCTGTGGGGCACCTCCCATTCAAGGACACCTGTGGGGCACTCGTTTATAAAACATATGCAGACTTGAGCAACAAGGGATAGCTGATTTCTTTTGATCTTGGGTACTAGTTTTCAGTACTACTACAACTGCCAGCCATTTGATATGGTGGCCAGTTGTGTGACCTGTGAAATAAATGAAGCCTGTAGGTTACTATTTGGTAATGTCAGTGGAAAATGTGGGAAATTATAGATTAGAGGTACATAAATATGATTGAGAAATGTCTGCTGAGGAGTCTTGCTGAAGAGCATATAGAGAAAAGTGGCCCTCTTGCTAAAGTCTTAATAAGCCCTTTATTTCATAGTAAAAATCTACCAGTATTTATTTCATTGTTTACTAACACTTTTATTTTGCATTAAACTCTTTTGGTAGCAAAGCAAGAAATTAAAAAGGAATGTGTTCTTTAATGGTAAATTATAATATTGATTTTCCTTTTCTTAAGAAAATCAATGTATGTGTAACTTGCTCAAAAAATTTGTTAATATTTACTATCCACCATGAAAGTTGTAATGATATCATTGAAAACCAGAATGAAAAGCAGAATATGTGAATATGATAAAGAAGCATTTATTTCCAAAATTCCAAGAGTTAAGAACACTACTGAAAAATTACAGTTTAACAGGTGGAACTGCAGAACATGCATTTGTGTATTATACCATAAAACCTGAATTTTCTTTTATGGTTTCTAAATTCTTCCAAATTAATTTCATTCATCATTGATACCAAGTGTTCCTGTACAGATGGAAATACAAATCCATATCTCTTATTGTGTTGACTCCAGTGTCAGGTGCAAACGGTTAAATGATGTTTAGTTTTATATCAGTGCCATCAGATGCTCAAATGGAAAGTCAGTTAATTTCAATAACAATTCAATTTTTTTATCCAATTAATGGAATTAAAGGGAAGTTTTTGGAAGCCATTCTAACAAAGTTGAAACATATGACATTATAAATACCATTACAAATTCAGTTAAAAAATTCAACATTGAAAATAAAATTATTTGTTTTTAATGAATAATATATGCATAGTGGTATGATAAAAGCACAGGGTTAAAACATGAAGCAGAAATGGTTTTGGAATTGCTGTGGTACATATGTAACTCATAACCGTGTCCAAACAAACTGTACTATTTTACCACTCAAAATAAAAGTGGTAGTTGTTAAAATTTACAGATATTTTTATATGTACACAATTAGAGTAACTGAGCTACAGATGTTTTTTATAAAGCTGATGTTGAATTAAAAAAAAACACTTCAGCATGACTAACTTGCTGTCTTTCTTTGCTGCTCAACATTAGATGGTTTATAAAACTGAGCCTTTGAAGAAATGCTTCTAAATTAACCTAATTTTCTACAAATTGGTATTGAATTTGTTGTAAAGCAAGTTTATAAACGAGCGCTACTTTGACATGCTGCTAGTTTGTTAACTGTTTTTAACTGGTTTGCTACAAGATAATGGGTTTATACCAGTTTAGATGAGCTGAGATTGTTTTCCATGGCAAGACTTTCTCAATGAAGAAAGAAGTGTGTTCATTTCTGGCAGAAGCTCCTTATCATGTTATGGACAGATACTCTGAGCAGCAGTGCTGTACATTTAGTTATATATTTTTAGAATCAGATGAAAATTTTTTCAATGAACGGCGTGCCAAAATCTTCAGTTTGAGGAATAGAGTATATTCTGGGAAGATGACAGCATAGTGTTTAAAAGTTCCTCAAATCTCTCATTAAAACAAATGAAGAAATCAAAGATGACAAAATCATAGGCCAGTGTGTCCAAAAACTCCAAAATATGAATGATTGAGAACAAACCACTGAGAACTATAGGATCCATCTATGCCAGTGGAAGCAAAGAAAAGTAGTAGGGTATCTGAAAGACGTGTAACTCCAAAATAACCAACTGATTGGTTGAAAATTCAGCGAGCCAATTTGAAACTGGGAGATTAAATCCGCCATATTATTGGTAAGTTCAAAAGTTGCACAGTACAGGAACAGTCCAAGCCATATTACTGCTTCAGCTAACTAGCCAAAGCTCCATTCCAGTACAGAACATCCTCTGAGGAGAAACAGCTTCAATGCAATCCAAATTGAGCAATATAGTATAATAAAAGTAAATGAAAAAATGATTCTGATAAAAATTGGGGAGCTGAGCACAACTTATCTAAACATAAGTTGCCAAATTTGAACACTGTTCTAGTTTGCTAAAGCTGCTGGAATGCAATATACCAGAAATGGAATGGCTTTTAAGAAGGGGAATCTATTAAATTGCAGGTTTATAATTCTAAGGCCATGAAAATGTCCAAATTAAGGCATTGAGGGAAAGATACCTTAACTCCAAAGAAAGAACTGATGAAGTTCAGGGATTCTCTGTCAGCTGGGAGGGCATATGGCAATGTGTGCTAGCTTTCCTTCCTCCTTTCATAAGGCTTCCTCAGGGGCATTTTCCTCTTGCTCCAAAGGTCTCTGACTGCATGGGCTCTGTTGTTTCTGGTAGCTTTCTAGCTTTTTCTAAAATGGTTCCCTCTTAAAGGACTCCAGTAAGCAACCCCAGCTTGAACAGGTGGCGACACATCACCATGAAAACCATCTAATCGAAAGTTATAATTGGGTGGGCCATATCTCCATAGAAACAATCAAAAAGTCCCACCCAGCAATACTGAATGGGGATTAAGGGACTTGGCTTTACTGGGGTATGTAATAGCTTCAAACCAGCAAAAACACCTTACCAAAAAAAAACGAATATTCTAGAGATATAAAATTGAAACATTACTCAAAACCAAGCCTCCATTCTAAAAGTTGAAGAAAACTAATTTTACATAAAAATGTGCAAAAGAATAGGATTGCGGTCAAAATTCTTACAAAATTATTATAAAAACAGAGTGAAATCCCTATAGATTTTGTCATGCCAGAAAGGTGCTAACTGACAAGAACTCTAACCTAATATTTCAAAACTAGCTAAAATTTTTAAAAATATAAGCTATGAAAGAATAGCATAAGTTGGAATTAGAAAAACTCAGAAATGAGATGATAAAACTAAAGGAAAAATTAGAAATGAGAAAAATATTTAAGAAATAAAGACTAAAGCCTAAGGAAATAAGCAAATGAATGCAAGAGAATATCTAAGAAATGGAAGGTATAAAGGAAGAAAATTTTTAAATAAAGAAATGGACAAAGGGAAAAGTATTCAAGAGAAAAGGACACGTGGAGAAGATAATTAAAGAAGATCTAGCGTATGATTAAAGTTCTCAAAGAAGGAAACCAAAGCAAGAGAACAGAATAATTCTTAAAACTATAATTCAAGAAAACTTTCCTAGACTAAATAAGATCTGGAAGTACATAGAAAGAAAATCAGGTTGTCATCAGACATTGACTTTGGGTTTTATGCCCAAAGAAAGTTTCTTATATAAACCCAAAGGAATAAAATGTGAGTCAGGATTTATAACCAGTCACACTGGTTTGTTTGTTTTTGCATGGGAAGGCAGTGAACCAGGACTTCCAGCAAGAACACTGCCTGCTGAGCCATCGTGGCCCATCCCAAACTGCTTCTTCAAATACAAAAGAGCACAGACAGATGGTTAGAAACATACCAGAGCTTAGGGAATATTGTTCTCAGTAACCATTCCTTATGACTTTACCAGAGAATGAAATCAGAAAACCAGAATGACTAGAGGAACAGCAACATTAAAATTAACTTAGTATGAAAACGTGACTCCAGGTATTAATTTGGGTGCCAACATTACAATAAAGAAATAATGATAAATGAAGAGAAAACATTTTAAGCTACATTTAAAAAAATATCTTATTGACCAGTCTTCACACATACAGTCCATACCTGGTGTTCTAGTTTGCAAGCTGCTGGAATGTGATCTACCAGAAATGGAACGGCTTTTTAAAAAGAGAATTTAAGTTCCAAGTTTACATGTTCTAATGCTGTGAAAATGTCCAATTAAAGCAAGGCTATAGAAATGTCCAATCTAAGGCATCTAGGGAAAAATACCTTGGTTCAAGAAGGCTGATAACTTTCAGGGTTTTTCTATCAACTGGAAAGACCCGGCGAACATAGACACGTGGTAAACATGGCAACATCTAGCTTTCTCTCCGTGCTTCGTGTCTCATGAAGCTCCACCAGGGGTGTTTTCCTTCTTCATCTCCAAAGGTCTCTGGCTGAGTGGGCTCTAAAGCTCTTAAATGGCTCCAGTAAGCAACCCCACCTTGAAAAGGTAGAGACACATCTCCATGGAAACCTTCTAATCAAAAGTTAACACCCACAATTGGTTGGGTTACCGCTCCATGGACACAAACTACTTGTTTGTTGAATTAAAAGAAAATTCTTGGTATAAGTGACAAGTGACTTACCCGAGATCCCATAACACTATAGTGACAGAAAAAAATCGTGAGTTTCCAGTCCGCTATAATCAATTCTATCTCAAAATTGCTTCTTGATTTTTAAATATCTCCCTTGTTGCCTAAGTCAGGACGTATCTACGGTAAATCATGTTTTTACCTTTAGTCAAAGGAAACAATTAGTGGTTTCACCAACATATTTAGCAGATCACCATTCAAGAAAAAAAAGTGATTAAAAGACATTTCAATTTCAAACTTGGCCATGGTTGAGATGGGGAAATTTTTGTTGTTAAATATGTTTCCATAACTTAAAAAGAAAGATGGGGGGGGGGGACTACTGAAACAATGACTATTAAATATAATACATGGTCCGATTGGATTTAATAATGGGGAGAAAATACCCAAAAGAACATTATTGGGACAGTTGAAAATATATAGGCTATGGTATGATATGATGGGTGGATAGAGTGATATAACAAATGTGGCAAATGTTAAAATCTGGGCACCTGGATAAGGTATATGTTGGAGTTCTCTGTATTGGTTTTGTATTATTTGCAACTATCCTGTAAGTTTGAAATTATTTTTTTTTGAAATTTAATGAATTGAATAAGTGTGTTCATAATAGAAGGTGACCTAACATTTATGAATCCCCTGTATTTTGCCAGGTATTGTAAAGGACACTTTGCACATAACTTTTGTCTTGACATCAATTTTGTGATTTAGGTGAAAATCCTTTTGCCTTTTACAAATGATGGAAAGCTGAGACAGGTAAAATAACTTACCCTAGGTCAGATAGCTAGTATTAATAATTGCTGGTCTGTCTCCATTTTCATTTAGTACAATTATAATTAGGACATTTAAAATAGTTTTAGGGTGGGCCATGGTGACTCAGCGGCAGAATTTTCGCCTGCCAAGCCAGAGACCTGGTTTCTGTTGTTGGTACCTGCCCATGTAAAAAAAAAAAAAAAAAGTCTGTAATATTTTACTTTCCTAAATAAGAAATGTCTTCTGCCATTTTGTTTCTATTGTACTTTTTATAGTCTACAAAGGTAAACTTTAAATGGTCACAGATTGAATTTTTCTATATTCATTCTTCAAATATTAAGAAATTTTGGTTTATTAAAGTCTTTATTAATAAGGATTTACCCTGTATTTATGAGCTTAATACATTTGGGTGTTTGCTGATTAATAATTTTCAGAAATATGCAGTCATTGATAAATGGACTCTGAATGATAAATTAATGTGAACTTTTTTATTATCAGCATGTTATCAGGTGGTTCAGATGGTGTGATTGTACTTTATGACCTTGAAAACTCCAGCAGACAGCCTTATTATACATGTAAAGCAGTCTGTTCCATTGGCAGGTGTGTATTAAAAATGTAATTCGTGAATTTGTAATCAGTTGAGTGTTTTTTGCATCAAATTCAAAACATGAAGATAATAGTCATATAAATGGCTCAAGCAAATTGTTCAAATAACATATTTACAATGGTATCCCTTGATGTTTTCTTGAATGTATTTGGGTATAGTGCTGTTCTTAACATGAGACTTCACCAAAACGGTTTTGATATTAGTTTTCAGAAGAATTTTGTTAAAAAACTTTTGCTTATATCCTTTATGTTCCATGCCTACATAGCACACCTCAGAACTGATGATGCTTTTTGGTACCACTTAGTATAAGATTCACTTGTGAATCTTTCTGCTAATAATGAACACAATGAGTTTTCAGTGGTTATTAATGAAAAATAAAGATTAAGGCTAGATGTAAAAACACACCTATACACACAACAAACTCCTCTTTCCCCTCTACTTACCCGAAGCTGCATAATTTAAAAACATGCCTCAATTTGTCTTGACTTTTCTGATTGTTCTTTATTGGCTTACCAATCTTGTGAGATTTATTTGAAGTGTCTAATAAAATATTTTGTGACTTTGTTCATAATCATCACTTGATTCTTTCTTAACACCTGTATCTGATCTAATATTGAGCAGACATTTGAATTAACAGAGAAAATGGGTATTGAGGAAAAGCACCAATTATTCCAAGAATGGTAGTGCTGATCAAATGATACTCAGGGAAAGCACATTCAACAGCTGAATAGGTTCCTCTTCCGGCAAAGATAGGTCACTACCCCTCGATAATGAAGAAGTCAGATGTAGCTGGCTGATCCCTCCAGACTCTAGTATAGAAATAAGAAACTCTTTATTTGGGGGGCCTTACTTGGATACAGGCCTCTACATCATACCATGGAAACCAGAAATGAAAGGTTTCTCCCTTTCTGGACAGCTAGGACACAAGGATGTGATCTAGGTTTGGCCATTCATATCATCCCACCGGAGACCTCTACTTATTCTTAATATCAGTTTTGTAGTTTTCATAAGTCATTTATCGCTAAGTTTTGATTGCTGTTTTGTAGAAACCATCCTGATGTTCACAAATACAGTGTGGAGACTGTACAGTGGTATCCTCATGACACTGGCTTGTTCACATCAAGCTCATTTGACAAAACGCTAAAAATATGGGATACAAATACATTACAAGTAAGTACATTAAACCAAATTGCTCTGTAGGATGGAGAATTTAATCCTAAACCATTTTAATGTGACAATTTGCTAACATGTCATGTATGTTAATGTTAAGGAGAGCTAGACTGCTTCAGTTTATATCTGGCTCTGCTGCTCACCAGCTGTGTGATGTTGGACAAGTATCCAAGCCTCTCTGTATTTCAGTTTCCTCATCTGTAAATGGGGATGATAATTGTACATCATAGGATGATTGTGAAGAGTAAATGAATTGATGTATGTAAAGTACCTAGTAAACCTCAAAAAATGTTAACTATTATTATAATCTATATTATTTGAAAACTAGTGTGGTTCAGAAGTCTAAGGGAAAAATTATTTTACTTTTATTGACTGAAAAACAAAAAGTTATTTAATAACTTAGTAAAACCGTATAGTGAATAATAGTTTTTATGATATCTAGTCTGATTTATATCTCTAATGTTAATCCTTTCTCTGAGCTCTGGTTCCATTTTCTCTCCTTGTCTCTAAAACATCTTAGTTGAATATAGTGTCATCTCCTCAAAACCTAACATGCCCCAAACTAAACATTCCTTATATCTATTTAGCTGTCAAGTCTTACCAATTCTCCCTTCAAACTCTCATTCATATTTCTTTTTTCTATTTATTTCACTATTAAATGCACATCTACTACTAAAACCTCCTAACTGGTTCCCCACCTCACTTTCCTTCCCATACTTTTCCATATAAGTTCTACTCCAGAATTAATCTTTTTATAAAGCACTTTTATCATGTCCCTATTTCACCCAAACCCTTCAGTGACCCCCATTATCTAAAAGCCTGAAATTCTAAGTTCTCTATAACGCCACCCTCTACTTTCTCAATCTTTTCCACATAAGTGATTTACTATGCCTAAACTGATATCCTTTTGCCTTATAATCACATCTTGACTATATTTCCTGCCTCGAGTGCCTTTTTCTCTGCAGCATGTCCCTTCTTTTAAGGCTACTTATTTTTGCAATTACACTGGACCAGGAATCAGGATGCTGGACTTCTAGTCCAGTTCTGCTGTTTATTAAATGTCTTACTTTAGGTCAGTCATTGTATTTATCAACAGAAGTCCCTTCAGCTATAGAATCAAGGTATCAGGCTAGGTGATGTCTGTGGGCCTCCCTGTTCTGTTGCACGATTGGTGATAGCATCTTCTGGAGTGCATTTTGATCACCTTTTTATTTAAACTTCTATATTTCTGGTCCCATTTTTCTGTATTATATTTTCTGTATTCTCATTTCAATACTTACTCTTATACTATTCTGTAGTTTCATTTTCATACCTGTATATCTTATTTGTGTTTCTAAATTGTAACCTCCCCAAAGCAAGAACTGTTTTATGTACTTAATTCCAGTGCTTTGTTACTGCTAAATAAATACTTTATGAATGACTAATGATCTCCATGAAAGACTACATATTTATATAACTAATAAAATCATGAAGTGTGGATGTGACTCTAATCTGAAAACTGTACAATGCTATGTAATTAAATACAAATTTAATTATAATAATGAACTAAATAGATGTTTTCTATTTTGACTTTGCTATATTAGAAAAAATAGGCTTGTCACTTTGGATTTATTTTTATAGTAATGTGTATTTTTGTTTTAAATACTTGTTGAAAATGAAAATATATTAGAAATATACTTTAAGGACTAAAAATGAATATCATAAACTTCTGCTTCTGACCATGATGGAATAGCTTTTGGCCAAACCAATACCTCCACTGAGAAAAACTAGAAAAGTTAGATAAAATATAAATAAACATCTTTTTTGTAGGTTCTGGGAAACTGCCAAGGGCCAATGCTTCTGCAAGGCAGAGAAGCTATCAGGCACTTTCACAAGACTGGGGAAACAAAAATTAGAGTGTGGGGCTGCCAAGATAGCCAGAAATTAAGAGGTTAGGATCATAGGAAAAAGAGAGGTGCAGAAAAGTCAGACTGACGTTGGGCACTGGTTTTCCCTGAAGGCCTTTGCTGTTCAAATTATGGAAGGGTAGAGGCTAAGAAACGAGGCAAAAAGTATCTGAAAAATAGAACAGAGTTTTTCCCAGTCACAAGGTGCTGTAGAGAAAAAAATCAGAATACAGTACTTGCTCTGCAGGTGGGAGTTTAGAGAAAAAAACTCAGTCTCTCAGTTGGGGCATTTGGAGAGGTACACCACAAGAATGGATACAAACAGGAGGTAGATGGAACCTGTAGTAGGCAGAATAATGCCCCTTCACCAAAGAGGACCACATCCTAGTCCCTGAAACTTGTAAATATGTTAGGTACATAACAAAAGGTAATTAAGGTTGCAGATAGAATTAAAGTTGCTAATCACCTGGCTTCAAAATGGGGAGATTATCCTGGATTATAGAAGTAGGCGCAGCAATGTAATCACAGGTATCCATAAAATTGAAAGGGAGACAGAAGAAGCGAGTTAGAAGGAATTGTGACTATAGAAGAATGGTCAAAGGGATTCACTGTTGCTAGCTTTAAAGATGGATTAAGAGAAACACAGGACGAGGGATATGGGTGGCCTCTAAAAGGTAGAGAAAGCAAAGGAAAAAAAATCCTCCCCTAGAGCCTCTTGAAAGAGGCATAGCCTTGCTGACACCTTGATTTTAGCCCAGTGAGACCTGTATGAGACTCCAACCTATAGAACTGTAAGACAATAAATTTGTGTTGTTTTAAGTCACTGGGTTTTGTGGTGATTTCTTAGAGCAACAATAGAAAACTATCACAGAGCTTTACAAAGATAACAAACAAGCCTAATTTTAGTGATGATCTGCTCTCCTACCTGCCAGAGATAGTTTAAATCATCTCTAGAGGAAGATACCAAACATATGGAAAACTTCTCCAATCTTTCCCATTTCTGTTATCAGTAAAAAGTTACCAAGCATACCATTGTATTTCTGCAAGAAAAAAAGCAGACACTAGAAATAGACTTATATCTCCAGGCCTAGATGGTGTTACCAGTGCATTGTTTTAAACACTCAGAGAAAAAATAATACCAATCTTATACAAATGTTTCAAGTGAATAGAAGGAAAAAGGGATACTTCCAAACTCATTTTATGAGGCCAGAATATGCATAATTCCAGTATCTTATAAGGACATTATAAAGGAAATTACAGGCCAGTGCCTCTACTGTTAAGATGTAAAGAGACTTTAACATGGGGCGGACAACGATGGGTCAGTGGCAGAATTCTCATCTGCCGTGCTGGAGACTCGGGTTCAATTCCGGGAGGCTGCCTCTGTCAAAAAAAATTAGAGGCTTTAGTATTTTTTCATGCTGATTGGAATAAGCCAGTACTGGGGTAGAGATTAGCAGGGCCAGTTGGAGGGGATGGAGGGTTGAGGGGGGGTGGCTATTAAGGATTCACAAAAGAAGCCATTATGTGTACGGTGAGATTTCTGACAGTGCTGATGGGATGAATATAAATAGGGGGGAATTAACTTTAAATATGAGAAGGGACCATTTTTTCACTTTAACGGGAATGAAGAAAGAAAGGAAAAGTAGAAGCACATGTGTTTATAGGATTTAGGTTACGACATCAAGGGAATTCTCATTGGGTAGGTCCCATTTTCCCTTTGAAGTAATAGGTCAGATCGCCTCTGTGACTGAGTTGAGATGTTTGTGAAGACTAGAGAAGGTTTGAAATAGCTGTGGAATACTGCAGAGAGAATACAAGTAAAATATAGTAGGATTGGCAGTCATACCAAAGGTCCAGTTGGTATGAATGATTTTTTTGTAGTGGCAACAGTCTGCTCTATTATAAGATGGGGTTTTTTTACCTGAGTAGAGCAGGGGTTGGCAAACTGTAGCCTACAGCTCAAGCCTGGGCTATGGGCCAATTCTGGCCCATGGCTTGTTTTTTGTTAATAAAATTTTTTGGAACACAGACATGCTTATTCAGTTTTCTATTGTCTGTGGCTGTTTCTGTGCTATAATGGCAGAGATGAATAGTTGATCCTCAAAACTAAAATAATTACTATAAAATAATCTGATCCTTTACAGAAAAAGTTTCCTGACCCCTTGTATTGATCAACCTGGATACAAGTACAGAGAAAAGGCTGATATATGGAGTCATCCAGGATTGAATTCTTGCTAGATGGAAGTATAATAAAGGAGTTGAAAATACTGGCATACTTGACATAGTGGACCCTGAGAATCCAAGCTGGAGATGAAAAGAAGTCAGGAGACACAGGAATTCAGGGGTTGTAGTCATTGTCTTGGGAGTAGTTAAAAAAAAAAGTGAAAATAATTGGAGATAGCAGTTATATAACTGAAATGTATGGTTTCAGATGAGGCCCAATTCTAGGTATTGACAGTGTTCGGAATGTGGTAGCTGAAAAGCAGAGGCCTCTAGGGGTGCTGAAGGCCCCCAGAGTGATAACAGAACTTGGATGGAGAGGAAGTTGTTAAGCTAGAGTTGTCTTTTCTTAATTTCTGGGATTTTTTAGGGAAAAATTTTTTCACTGAGAAGAATGCTATAAAAAACGGAATTTAAAATTATCAGGTGTTTGGAAGGAAGTATTACATTTCTCTGATTAAGTTCCAATTTTCTTTAATTACTAACACTCAGTGTTTTAAAAATGGCTAACAATATGGGGGGAAAGTAAATAGAAAATTTGATACTTTTGTGATTATAATTAGAACTCATACTTTTAAAATGTCTTTTGATTATCAGATTGCTGATGTATTTAATTTTGAAGAAACAGTTTATAGTCATCATATGTCTCCAGTTGCCACCAAGCACTGTTTGGTAGCAGGTCTGTACATGTATTCTTTTGTTTTTAACATGTGGAAAACTTTATTCCTTTTTAGATTTAGTAATATGTAAACATTTTTAACTCAGATGAAGATCACAACTCTTAATTAAAAAAAAAAGAAGAAGAAAACCAAGTATATGCTACTAGCTATATTGAATTCAGCATATACTGTACATCAGGTATTAAGCTAGTGACTAGGATTCAAAGATTGAGAAAGCATGGTTCTGTCCCTTAAAGAGTTTCCTTTTAAACCACCTACATTTCAAATATTTCACATGAACAAATTTGGCAACTTTTTCAATTGGAGAGAATGAAAAAGGAAATGATTTTGTGATTCAAATTAAACATCCATTTGTATAAAATACCTGCAACAATGTTTTCATGTATGAGGAAGAAAAAATGTTTTACTGGTATGAGTTATCTGGTCCCTATGATTCTATTATTAATCTGGCTCTGCATGACTCACTTCACCTCTGGATATCAGTCAGGGCTTCATCTAAGTACTAAGTTGTCATTATGGTCCATTCAGTCTGTGTCCACAGTTTCTTGAATCTGTTACTAGTGATTGAAAGCATATCATTTACAAGAAAAAAACTAAACTATTAAAATTATTGATGTGATAAAATTGCATAGAACTGTACATAGATGTTGTCCCAATTTAAATTTCCTGGTTTTCCTATTGTAATAGTTATCTAAGATATAACCATTGAGAGAACCTGGGTGTGAAAAGTACAGGGGATCTCTCTATACTGTCTTTTACAACTTCCTCTGATTCTGTCATTTCAAAATAAAAAGTTAAGAAATAATGTAGTAATAGAGTTATTTTACTACTAGAGTGTAACTATAATTAAAATAATTTTTCTAATTATAAAAATGTTTGAAATGTGTTTTTGGCATGCTTTATATTTTCTGCATGGATGCAATAAAAATATCATGATGCATAACATTATTTCTTGTTTCCTTTTGATGATAATTTATAATAAAATTATCTTAAACCATTTTTGTTTTTTGTTTTTACAGTTGGTACTAGAGGACCCAAAGTACAACTTTGTGACTTAAAGTCTGGATCCTGTTCCCACATTCTACAGGGTATTTTTAAAATTTGAAACAACAACTACTTTGAGTAAAACATTCAAAAAAAAGAAACATTACTAACAATGTTTCTTTGTAAGTGACATGACTGATGTATTTTGTGCTAGTTGTCAAACGTCAATGGGGAAATAAAGATCCTTCTGTGCATTATTCTTATATAACTGAACTATTGAGGAAACATTTATATGAGCAGTGGCCATAGGGGAAGCTCAAAAGATACAGAAACTAGAAAGGCTAAATCAAAAGCTTGTGTTATATATTTTTTAAATGAACTACATTATTTATTGTCATTCTGGCTAATGAGTAAACATTGTTGTTAATATTTAGGATGTTTTTTTTTCCCTCAGTAAAAATATTTTAGAAAAAAGTTTGAAATAATGTTTTATCTGATAAACATGTTATTTTAAATTGTTTTCACTAATATTTTTATTAGCATTAGATCATCCAATTCCAGCAATAAAAAGATAGAAGGTAAATCCAGAAGTGAACATTTTTATTCATCTCTGAGAAATACGTAATAAATATTTCAAGAAAACTTGGTGAGATGTATAGCAATTTTTTTACATTAACATAAACTTAATTAATTTCTGTTCATATGCTAGGCAAATTTTAAATGTCTGATTTAAATAGTTCAGTTAAGTGAAGTAAATTAACAATGATGAAGCACTTATCCTATGAACCTATCACCTGTGCTTTCTAGAAAAAAATATTTTATGAAAATGCTATTTTTTACAATCATGAATTAAAATTTTATCCGTGTTATACCCTGCCGAGAAATTGAAAGAAAAGTTTAGAATGTTTTTCTGGTATGTTTTGTTAAAGTGACTGTTTGTTGTAGAGATGAGTAATTGAGCTTGAATTATATCATCTAATTGGTATTGGCTTACATTGACTGACAACTGTATATTAAAGGAAAGTTTCATTCTCTTTGATTGTTCTTTCCAAGGTAAACCAGTCCTTTTATAATAAAATGCAATCATTCCATGTGATAGAAATGCCCAATAGATTCTCATTATTTAAACATAGATTATTATGATAAGTGTTAAAAAAAAATAATGATCATATCAGTTACTTCACTTTTAATATTTAGTCTTCACTTTCTTCAGACTGAGGGAAAAAAATTTTTTTCAGTTATTTTTAAGACCTTTCATACAGTTGTATTTGCAGGTCATAGACAGGAAATACTGGCAGTTTCCTGGTCACCACGTTATGATTATATCTTGGCAACGGCAAGGTAAAATGCAACTTATTTGGTTTTGAAATTAATGTTAATTAATGATGAGCATTTTGAAGACTACATTTAAATAATATTTTAGTACATTTCATTATTAATTGGAACCTTAAAAAGCAAAATTTAGAGTTGCCGATTTTAAATCATATCACCAGAAGAAATCTTCCTTATGCATCCTAATCCTAATCCTATCTACCTTGAAGATATTCACCTTTTAAAACAGTAGACAAAGAGAATCTATGTGGTAATGCCAATCTATTAGTAATACTAGTAAAACTACTTTGTTGTGTCATTTTTTGAACACAAAAGTATAGTACTTCATTACTTAAAAGAATAGTAGCATTTCTTACTCATTTTCTTTAATTAAGAATCATTTTGAATATGATATATCATATTCATTCATTAATTCAGTTTACTAATATTTAAGTACTGTGGTTGGAGCACAGGGGTAGCCAAGGTATAAGACCTTCAAGAAGCAAACAGTTTAAAAAGGAATATAGACATAAAAGTTAATGATTACAGTACCTCCTGAAAATGGTACATCTGATAGTGTGATATGGGAAAAGAGAGAACGAACACTTAATTCTGAGAGGATCAAGAGGTTTTTGAGGTTATATTTGTTGGAGAGAAGAGGTTTATAGGTTTATATGCTGGGGAGAAAATTTTAAAAGAGATAGGTGAAGATAAGAAATGAAAGCAATAATTGTTGCATCAGGAACCTTAAATAGATAGGAGGAGGTAGGGTTCAAATGATAACTGTTGCATCAGGAACCTTAAATAGATAGAAGGAGGTGGGGTCCAAATGGAGAGGGTAAGAAAAAAATATAAATGGAGAGGGGATACACTTGATTTCACACATAAAGGATAGGATGAAACTAAATGAAAGGAGGAAAAGGAGGGTGTGAATAAAGTTGTTTGTAGCTTTGCCTGGAAAACTCAGGAAAATGCAAACCTAATGACTGCTATTGCTTTTTAGTAGAATTAGACTTGATGTCATCTGTTGAAAATTCAGTAATGGAGATTCAGTTTGAGGGAAGGCAGTGAAGATTTGGAGTAAACAATTTTAATGAATGGGAGAGGGATCTGATTAGAAGCACATAGGATTGCTAGGTAGTGTCCTATGCTCAAACCACAGCTGTACCAAGCCACAGCAATCAAAACATTAAATGACACAGTTAGCAGTTTTCATTGTTTAAAAACAAGTAGCTTAGTGTCTGAGAATTGTTGAAGTCATGGGTTGTAATGAAGGAATACAATCACAAAAGATTATAGGAAAAGTTAAGGACCTAATGAAGTAGAAGATTAGTGTCAGAGTAAGAAAATTGAGAAACTAAAGTGATAGAGGTAGTGATCAAAGATTGTGATACCGACGTTTTAATAAAGTTTTTTTTAAAAAAAGAATTGTTATAAAATTTATTGATATTAGTATTATAAGATCTGTGTTGGGCTTTTTTAAAAGCCTCATAACCCTCACCCTGCCACAATTTTAGTCCCTCAAAGAAGGTTATGTAATAGTTTGCAGAATGTGATGTTGAAATTTAAGATTTCCAAAGTATTTCAAGGTCTATATAATGTAGCCATGGGAAGACTTCCTAACATGATATGAAAGGTGAAACTGAGGACAAAGTATTAGTTGTAGGTTCCTGTTTGATTGGATTTACATTGTTCACACCTCATTTGTTTTCCTCAAATCATAGGGAAAGCTGAGATTTTCAGTTCTCAGAGTACCCCAGGAATTTGAATCACCACCAGAGTGGACAGTCCAAATCTGTCTCGAAAGAGACTTAACTCTTCAGACTCATCCTATTGCAGACTTTTTCCCCAGCTGGAAAGAAATGAAACCAATTTAGAAATGGAAAATGCTAGTTTTTTGCTGACTGTTCCAGTGGGCTAGGTTTAGATCTCTGAAAAGAATGAAGGTTATAGGAGCAATACTGTGTATCAAAAGAAAAAAAGATATGTAAATGAGGAATAGGCTTATAAAATATCAGGTAATGCTCTTTCTTACAAAAAAAAAAATGGCTAACCCAAAAGGGATAAATACTATCAAGGTCTTTGTGAGGACATTTATAGCATCAGTTGATTTTCTTTAGGAATAATCTGGAAGGTGAAATTGATGTCTGATCATGCTTGTGCCTTTCCTCTTTACTTGAAAGAAAATGAAAATAAGCATCTAATTTCTAGGAGACATTAAATTTAGTTCTTATACATGACAAAGATTGGTTTGCGTTCATGAAACCAAATGAAAATATATTGTCCTCATTATTCACTTACCCAGTATTTTTTATATAAGGAAAAAATCCTTTTTAAATCATGGCAAATGGATTCTTCAACAACTTGAAACCAATCAACTGCTTGATTGTCTAAATAGCATTTGAATAACAAATAATAGAAAGACGGTAGTAACAGCCTTGCTAAGGAACAAGCTACAAACCTATCTTCATCCTTGGAGAGAAAAGATGCTCATGTAATTAAAAATAACAATATAAAAAGCAGTTAGTTTTGAATTGTAATCTTGTAATCTGAACGGTTACTCTTTTTTTTTCCTCTTTATTTTACTTCTTTGTGACATGGTTGGATATTGAATATTTGCTAAAGAGACAAAACGACATTAACCCAAATGTTCAAATATGTTTGTGCTAGTATAATGAGACCTGTGTGTGCCATGATACTGGGATAGGTGGTTCAGGGGTACAGTCACTATCCTAGATAAATATGTCAATATAACATTTATTTCTTCTCAGTGCTGACAGTAGAGTAAAATTGTGGGATGTGAGGAGAGCATCAGGATGTTTGATAACTCTTGATCAGTATAATGGGAAAAAGTCACAAGCTGTTGAATCAGGTAATAAAAAATGTGTTAATATAGAAATTTGACAATGATGTTTATTTTATTGACAAATTGAAAATTTTATGATAAAAAAGACATTCACCATAAATCAATTTTTAATTCATAAAAACTAAATTAGGTTGTCCATCTTTAAGATACAAACAAGTATTGGCAATTTCATTTACCCCTGAATTTTTAAATGTAGGAACTTTTGGATTAATTTGCTTTACTGATTTTTTTCCCTCCAATGAGGCCAACTGATAAAAATTCAGTGATTCTTGGGAAACTACAACTAAAGGAATAATAACATTCCATGGCTTTGTGTCAGCTTAAAAACTTCAAGTTGTATTTAATGTGGGGAGGCTGCAATTCTGGTGACAAGTACCTTAACTGCATTTTTATAATAGAGTTTAATTTCTGTGTAGGTTAATACTTTGACTCAGAATTCTGGACTGGAAATATATTAGAATGAACTATAAAACCTATGATTGTTTTAGTAATCTTTTTTTAAATTACATTAATCAGTCTAATGAGAATTATGCTCTTTTGATCTTATTTTGAAAGAGATATAAATTTTGATGGAGACTAAAACAGTTATCCTTTCCCCATTAAATTTTTTTAAATGTGAGAGTATTATTGATTTTTAATAGTTCATGGAATGATTTTCAGATTAGACATGGAATATCTTAGAGGGATCAAAGTTATTTAATTAAAATTTGATTGTTAAGTTGTACTTGATTGGATTTGATAGTACAGCTTACTCTTTGAAGAAAAATTATATATGGCAACATTTTTCCCCTTTGGTTTTCCTGCTTTCCTCTATTTCTATGGTTCTAATTTATATAACAACACTATTCAAATAATTCAGGGGGTGATTAATTTTTAAGTAATTCAGGTAGTTGTTCTTTAATATGTGTAAATAACTTTCATCAAACGCTAAGTATGTGCTGAGTACAGTAACAGATAAACTGAACTTTATTTTTCATTGCAGCAAACACTGCTCATAATGGGAAAGTTAATGGCTTGTGCTTTACAAGTGATGGGCTTCACCTCCTCACTGTTGGTACAGATAATCGAATGAGGCTCTGGAATAGCTCCAGTGGAGAAAACACACTGGTAAGAGATTTTAATATCACCAGCTTTTGGGGTATAAATTAAGGCAATGGATATGAGACATACACAACTTTATTTGTAGATTCAACTTGGTTTCTTGTTTTTCGATCAGTTTTGTTTTGTTTTTGTATAATATTTTTCTACTTTGTGATCTGGTGAGTCTTAACTCAGGGCCACCCTCCCCCATTCTCCCCACTGCCACATTTCCCACACTTAGTGAAGAATCACTGCTCTACTGAACAACTGTTTATAATGAAAATGTGCCATATCTCTCGGTTATGTTGAGAAAGAATAAAAAATGAAGAACTACTGATATAAATTAAAGTTATAAAGTTAACTAATCAAATGTTATACTATATATGACTTGTAAAAACAAAGCCAAAATTAACTGTCATAGTAACAATTATTTAATATTGGATTAAATGTGTTTTGAAAATTCTAGATTCTTATATGATAATTAATTTCTAGGTTTTTTTGATATGTTTGTAGTCCTTACCTTACATACCTATAGTTTAATAACTTTCAAAATAAACTACCGAAAGTATATAATTTGTGGATAATAACTGCTAATACTTAGCTATCCATCCATCCATTATTTGATTGATTGTCCTGATAACTAATATTGAGAGTTTATGTTCTAGGTAATGTCCTAAGAATAATTAACATTTAATATATGTACTGGAGCATATATTGTCTTATTTAATTGGCACATCACTTCTATGAAGGTAGTTAAACCCATTTTACACATGAGGAAAATGAGACTTAAAACGGGTAGATAATTTGACTGAATTAAACAGCTGGAAAGTAGCAGAGCTAAATTGTAGATTCCACTCCTACTCTAATGCTAATTATACCCAGACTCCTTAAGGCTTTTATATAGATATTAATGTTAATCATATACTTTCTTTAATCCTTTCTAGCTAATAATTCTCTTTTCATATGCTCTAGATATCACTCCCATTATTAATACTTATTTTACTATAAAGTCAATTGTTTATGTCTAAATTATTTTAGAGTATGCTAATCCCTTATTTGAGTTGCTTCTCTGTCATGTCTTAACCTAGAACTCAGACATTGCAAATTATAATAAATTCATCCATTCATTATCTTATACCATGTCCCTGAATAGGTCACACCTTTTCTTATTGTATGTATTGATTTAATAAATATTTATTGAGCAGTTATTTGCCAGGCACTATTATACAGTAGTGGACCAAACACAAGAAAATCCTATCCTCATGGAAGTTATATTCTAGGGAGGGGAAGAAAAGCATCAATCAATAAATAGATGAGTGAATGGACAAATAATAAGTTGGTTGGAAAAGTGCTATGAAGAAAAGGAAAACAAGAAAAGGAACATAGGAAATGTTGGGAAGTTGGGATTTACTGTTTTACGTAGTGCAGTCAGGGTAGGCCTGACTGAGAAGGTAATATTTGACCTGAAGGAAATGAGAGAGTGAGCCATACAGATATGGGGGGCGGGACCGGGCAGGGGATAGCATTCTAGGCAGAGAAAAGAATAAGTACAAATACCCTGAGGCAGGAAACTGCTTAGGATGCTTGAGGAACACCAAGGGGACTCTTAAACTGCAACTGAATGAGGAAGGGGGAGAATAATAGGAGATTAGGAATAAGACGAACAGGTTGCCAGAGCATATAGGCCTTGTATGCCTTCTTAAGGCTTAGACTTTTCTTCTGAGTGAGATAGCCATTAAGGGTTTTTATATAGAGATAGGATCACTTTGGAAAGTAACTTGGAATGTGTGTCAAAGTGTTAATGTGATAAATATAAACTGTATTGAGTACACATAAATTGTTATTGTGATATTCTATTTTTCTTTCCTACTTGCCAGTGATACTCTTGCCCTTTGAATTTTTTGTAAGAATCTAGACTGTGTTTAGTAATAGATAATACATTTTAAAGTGGACTTGATCAAAGTAAAGGACATTCATACATAGGTGATCAGGGTAGTAGAGAGCCCAGAAACTTATGTACAAAAGACATTTAAAGGAATTTGAGAAATGTATCCTTAAAAAAGTAACTCTATGTAGCTTTCACAATGAGACTCTGTGAATGTGAAAACCTTGTGTCTGATGCTCCTTTTAACTACTATATCAATAGAAGAGTAGAACATATGGAATAAAAATAAATAATAGGGGGGAACAATGTTAAAATAAATTTAGTTTGAAATGCTAGTGGTAAATGAAAGCGAGGGGTAAGGGGTATGGTATGTACAATCTTTTTTTTCTCTATTATCGTTTTATTTCTTTTTCTGTTGTCTTTTTCTTTTTCTAAATCAATGCAAATGTTCTAAGAAATGATGAATATGCAACTATGTGATGATATTAAGAATTACTGGTTGTATATGTAGAATGGAATGATATCTTAATGTTTTGTTTGTTAATTTTTTTTTAATTAATAAAAAAAGTTAAAAAAAAAAGTAACTCTAAGGGGTAATGCAGATATTCTCTTCAAATATTTAAAGATAGAATAGGAAATAAATTCTAGTCCTACCATTTAGTAATTTGGGGATATTAAGTAATTTATTTAAGGTGACATGAAGAACTGTGGTCAGCGTCTCAGTTTCCCTATCTCATGAATGTGGGTATTAGCTACCTAAAAAAGATCATGAGGTTAAAATAGAAAGTATGTCAAGACTAGTACTATACTTGCTAAATAACAGGTATACCATAAACAGTATACTATTTTTTTATTACATGGTATTGCTTTATTAGTAGTACTCTTATTAAAGTATAAGTACATACCTCTAATATATGTATAGTAACTTATAAATTATATACAAATACTATTATGTCTACATATTAAATTTTATTAAAGTTTAATTCCCGACTTTTTAGACAAAAATGAAATAGAAATAGAACTTCCAATATTTTCTTCCCACACCTTAATGGATCATCTTGCAGTTTCCCTAGGGTATGTAAACTGCACACTAGAGACCATTGCCTTTGAGTACAGAGGAAGTACCTATAGAGAAAATAACAGAGAGGCAGCTTTAGGCATAACAAAATTAAAAACTTTTCCAAGTAGCTATTCTGCTGTTTCCTATTTTAGTTGCTGGCATCATCAGAAACCTAGTTACCAAAGCAGGGAAGCCAGGAGTCATCTTTTATTCTTCTGTGTCCCTCATCCAGATATTAAATCACTAACAAATCCTGTTATCCCTCTTAACTTTTATCTTGCGTTCCTTCAAGCCTAACTGTTGGCCCCTCATCATTTCTCTCTTTAATTACTCTTAACATCCTTCTAACCTTTCCCAAATTTATCTCTATGTTGAAGTCTTTCATTGATTCTCCAATACTTTCAAGTTACTAGAACTAATGTCTTTGTTGTATATAGGATTTCATAAGCTGGACCTTCTACCTCTCCAGCTTTTTGTCTTGCCACTTTTCCATTGTTTTCCTGTCTTTAGCCATACTGAACTACTTAGAAGATTTCCATGTACTGTACTCTCTCACTGCTCCATTCTACTGCATAGACTGCTGTCTTTGCTTTAGAATACTCCTTCATGTTCTTACAGCTTCACAGCTTTCAAGATTTATCCCAGGTACTGTTTTAGTTTGCTAATGCTGCTGGAATGCAATATACCAGAAATGGAATGGCTTTTCTAAAGGGGATTTAAGTTACAAGTTTACAATTATAAGGCCATAAAAATGTCCAAACTAAGGCATCCAGAGAAAGATACTTTGACTCAAGAAGAAAGCTGATGGCTCTGGAACACTTCTCTCAGCTGGGAAGGCACATAGCTGGTGTCTGCTGGTCCTTTGGCTTCTGGTTTCAAACAGCTTCCCCAGGGGCGTATTCTTTCCATCTCCAAAGTCTCTATTCTGTGTTGGCTCTGAGCTTTTTTCAAAATGGTTCCCTCTTAAAGCACTCTAGTAAGCAGATGAAGACCCATCTTGAATGAGTGGAGACATATCTCTACAAAAACCACCTAATCAAAAGGTCCCACCCACAATTGGATGGGTCATATTTCTGCGGAAACAACTTAATCAAAAAGATCCCACCCAAATAATAGGTCTGTTCCCACAAGATTGGATTAGGATAATAAACATGGCTTTTCTAGGGTACATAACAGTTTCATACTAGCACAGACACAGATTCTCTTTAACTCCTTTAGTTCTTGAATGCTCACAGGGTGCCATGAGCTCACTTATATTACAATGTATGGTGATCGTCTCTTTGTTGAATGAAAGAAAAATAATTACAACAATTTGGTACAGTGGTTTTGATTAGTATAGTGTATATTCAATTTCTGATTCTGTCATTTACTAGCCAGAAGATTTTTATCAAGTTACTTAACCTAAGTGTTTTCTTTTTGTAATAATAGTGCTACCCATCTCTTAGGATTGTTTTGAGGGTTACATGAAGTAGTGCATACAAAACTCTTATGTCTAGTACATGCAGTAAATGTTGGCATTTAGTATATGTCACTATCATTAATTATTATGCTGATAGTTGTTGGACACTTGAATGAACTGCCTTCTAATGGAATCTATGTATCATTCTAGGCATTCATTTAGTGGCTAGATGTTTATCTTCCTTGCAGCAATAAAAGGGACCCATACAAGATAGGAATTCAGTTTGCAAATTCGTGATTATCGTATTCCAAGTCTCTGAAATCCTTCTTCCCTGTCAAAATCATTCAAAACCTGCCTTAAATACCGCCTTTAAGACCGATTTCATGGTTTCTGAGGAACCTAGGAAACTAAAACAGATTTTGGTACCAGGAGAGTGGGGTATTTTTGGTAATAGCAAATACCAAAAATGTGGAAATGATGGGAATTGGGTAATGCATAGAAGCTGGTATAATTGTGAGACACTTGACAGAAAAGGTTTAGATTGTTTTGAAGGAATTGTTGGTAGAAATTTGGATGCTGAAGTTACTTCTGATAATAGCCTTAGAAGAATGTGATGAATGTGTTATTGGAAACTGAAGGAAAGGTGATCCTTGTTTTATAGTGGCAGAGAACTTGGTGAGAAATTGAGTTCTTATGTCAGATGGAAGACAAAACTTGAAAGCAGTGAACTTGGATATTTAGCTGAGGAGCTTGCCAAGCTAAATGTGAAGGTGCAGTCTGGTTTTTTACTATTATAGCTTATAGTAAAATGAGAGAGGGAAGGTGTGCTGGTTTGAAAGGAAGTGTGCCCCCTAAGAAAAGCCATGTTTTGATAGAAGTCCCATTTCATAGGGTAGAATAATCCCTATTCAATACTGTAGATTTGAAACTGTAATGAGATCATCTCCCTGGTTGATGTGATTTAGTTAAGAATGGTTGTTAAACTGGATTAGGGATGACATGTCTCCACCCACTTGAGTGGGTCTTGATTAGTTTCTGAAGTCCTATAAAAGAGGAAACATTTTGGAGAATGAGAGATTTGGAGAGACTCAGAGAGAGCAGAGAATGCTGCAGCACCACGATGCAGAGTCCACGAGCCAGCAACCTTTGGAGTTGAAGAAGGAAAGTGCCTCCCTGGGAGCTTCATGAAATAGGAAGCCAGGAGAGAAAGCTAGCAGATGATGCTGTATTTGCCATGTGCCCTTCCAGCTGAGAGAGGAGCCCTGACCGTGTTCACCATGTGCCTTTCCAGATGAGAGAGAAACCCTGAACTTCATCGGCCTTCTTGAACCAAGGTATCTTTCCCTGGATGCCTTTGATTGGACATTACTATAGACTTGTTGTAATGGGGACATTTTCTCGGCCTTAGAACTGTAAACTAGCAACTCATTAAATCACCCCTTTTAAAAGCCATTCCGTTTCTGGTATATTGCATTCTGGCAGCTAGCAAACTAGAACAGAAGGGATGAGCTGAGAACTGAACTCCTGCGCACAAAGAAACCAAAAGTTGGTGGTTTGGAGAATTCTGAGTTTATCCAGAACAGGTCTCCCTGTAAGGGTTTAACTGAACGTGAAACCAGTCAGTAATTTCCATGAAGTCAGGATTTGAAATACAGTTATCCAGTAAGGATCTATGGAAATGTTTCCATCTGATGATGTAGATCCCTGTGAACTACATGCAAAACTGACAATTGTTTTGCAAGATTTGTATGAGCAGAACCACTGCCAACATGGACTTAAAGGCACAGAGACAGGACAAATTGAAGGTAGAGTGGCTTCAAGGGCAGAACCATGGAAGCCAAGGTCTAGACCAACGATATCTTCTTGGGTCAAAAGAGGAGGTGTGTGAAAAATGCAAGTCAGCCCTGGTACTTGGAGAGAGCGAGCCTTCCTCCCCATTATTCATAGGTTACCTAGGTATCTGATTAAAATGAAGATTTCGTTCAGTGGGAATTGGGCAGGGCCTGTAATTCTGCATTTCTGACTGCCCCCACATGATGTTGATGTTGCTTATCTGCAGATTACACCTTTGGAGTACAATGTAAAATTTTTATTTTGTTCCAAATACATAGTTATTTTTATAAAGTTACAATTATGTACATTGTTTATATTCTTTTTTCATTTACTTATCCTTATTTTTGTATAATTTTAATAATTACAGCTTTTAATTGTCTCTATAAACCATAAATATATATAATATTTTTAGGAATTTACGTCTATTCTCAGTTATTTTGCCATTCTGGATAATGCTGAACTAAATTCCTCAGGTCAAACAACTTTTTGCTATTTAATTATTTCCTTAAAATAAATTCCCAGGAGTAATTATTAGGTCAAGGGATAAGAATATCTTTGTCTTTGTTGCATAAAACTATATATCCTTTTAGAAGGGATGACTAAATTATAGTGCCACCAACATGTTTACTTCATATGTACCCATATGTACCTTATTATAAGTTTTCTTAAAATATTTGTTAAATTAGGAAGTGTTCTAAAATGATTCTTCAAGATTACCTTGATTTGTATTTTGATTTCTGTCAAGGTTGACATATCAGCATTTACCTTTGTGAAATTTTTACTAATTTATTATTTCTTATGTGAAATGTACATTCATAGCATTGGCCCACATTTCTGTCAGGAATTTGACAGTTTTCTTTACATTTGTAACATCCCTTTCTATAGTATATTATAATATTTGAAGTAAATATCTCTCCCAGCCTTTGTTGTCTTTTTGAATCAGATTTAAGAAATGAGTAACTTTATGATTTTATGTCCTACAGGTGAACTATGGCAAAGTTTGTAATGATAGTAGAAAAGGATTGAAATTCACCGTTTCTTATGGCTGCAGCTCAGAATTTGTTTTTGTACCATATGGTAGCACCATTGCTGTTTATGCAGTTTACTCAGGAGAACAGATAACTATGCTTAAGGGACATTATAAAAATGTTGACTGCTGTGTATTTCAGTCTGATTTCCAGGTAAGAATGATCCTTGAGGAAATTTAAAATGTTCAGGTAGCTAGCTTGCCAGACTAGTTGTGTATAAAGGAGTAAATTGTGATTTCAACCTCAGGAATTACACTTTTAATCCACATTTAAGCGAGAGTTTATTTAATATAGGATAAAATATGATAGATTTTTAGATGGTATAGGATTTATGTATGAGTCAGTATAATGCTGTGCAAATTGAAATAATTTCTTTCTTTTGCATGAGGGCTCCATTGATTTAGCAGTTGGAAATCTCTGGTGAATTAAAAGAATTTCTTGCAAATAATCTTTGGGGTAAAATGGAATTCGATGTTTTGTGTATCTTGGTTTATGTATGTGTGGGTGTGTCTAGAATTGTGCTTATTCCTTATTTTTCTGCCAATGGCTGACATATATTTGTTTTTGAATTTTAACTGTCGATGCATCTTAAATAATTTCTTAAATACCCAAGACATTTGTTTAACATCCTGACCTCTCTCTTTCATCTCACCAATGGAACAGATTGTTTTTGTTTTTATTTTTCCCCAGAGAACATTTGCACAAATTACCTCATGTGCTCCTTTAAATGAGTCTCTTATTTGGCAAGAGAGTTGGTATTTTCCAAGTTTTGTAGGTAAGGAAAATGAGGCACATAAAAGCTAAATACCAGCAGAATGAAAAATTTGGGATATTGGAACTAGAAGGTACTTTAACTCTCACTGGGGAAACTTATTCATTGTTAACACTGATTATCTAATTTATTCCTGGTACTGTGCTATAAGTATATGGGGCTGATTTTTCACCACTATCCCAATATCTGTTATTAAAATATCAGAAATATTTATACATCTGTTGGGTTGGTAAATACCTGCTGCAGCAAGCCCCCTACCTGACTTTGACTTCCTCCATTATCAGCCCCTTCCCTGGGATCTCCTGGACCTCACCTCACCTTAAAGAACTTATCTACCTCTATGGCCAGTGTCTGTTCTGATTAGTGTGTATCCTGACTAATTGTTAAGCTATTCTAGTTTATACTAGTTGTTAAACTATTTCTAGTATTACTTATGGGAGAAGGAAACTAAAGCACTGGAAAAGCATGGCTTGTTAACCTGCAAATGTTATTGACAGAGCATGGTTCATCTTTCAAAGAAATTTGTAGAATACTTTGCCTCTTTTCTAGGTCCACAGTCACATTGAGAGAGAACTAAGACTTTATCCCTGGTGTTCTGATTACAAATAAGTGCTTTCTACCTAATCAGAGCTTCCTAACAGATGTGCCTAAAATGGTTGCAAGTGTGCTACAAGATACTGATTCCCTTAGTTCCTGGAATAGCTGTATTACTTTTACATCCATTTAGCCACAAGACCCTTTTCCAAAGTAAATACTCCACAAGACTCACAATCTGAAAATGAAATTATATTTAGGGTAATTTTATCATAAATACAAAAATCAAACAAAATACACCAAAAACGTATGTGTGCTAGAGCTATCCATAGCATAATATCATGAATGCTTATTGTACAATTGCCTATTAAACTGTGACCAAAGCATAAACTAATCATATGAGGCTGGGCTTTCGTGGCTTTTGATTAAGTGAAGTGACAGTAAATTGCTCAAGGACACTGAACATATCTACAACATCCACAGTTAGTGGAACCATATATTCTAAATTTTACAGTATTCTGTATGGAATTTTGTTTTCTTTAAGAAATTTAATAATGTATAAATAGTCCTATTTAGTTTAATTCTTTTTACCTCTCTAAGATATTCCTAACTTCCTTAATTTCTGTTTATCTAGAACCCTTACTATAAAAACAAAAGCTCATTATACCATGCTTCAAATTGTTTTTGAAATTAACAATTATAAAAATAAATAATTGCATACCAAAGCAGGGGGAAAAAAGTTTGTTAGAAATATTTGTATTGAAAAAAAGAGAAATATATTTATGAGGAAAAGAAGTCACTCAGGCACTAAGGTTTTTATAACCACTAATTTTGGTGTTTTTTTTAATCTAGTATTTTCTCTGTTGGGCTTTTAAAATTTTTAATTGACCTACAGTTTTATATCTTGCCTTTTACCCTTTATGAGCATTTTACCATTCATTATTGAGTATTATTGAGTATTTTCCCGTTCATTATTCATCTATAACAATTTTTATGGTTACATAATATTCCACCAGATGAATATAGGAGAATTTATAATCATTCCCCTACCTTTGGACATTATTTCTGTTTTTGTTATCATAAATAATGCACGATGGTATCCTTGATTTTCATTTATATCTTTAGTATAACTTCTTAGAAAAAACTTTTTGTATAAAATTGAGATACTTTTCTTCAGAAAGATTCTAACAATTTATACACTCTCATGTATATGAAAGTGTCTATTTCACTACCCCACTGTAATGTTTTCAATACAGTAGGACCTCCTTTTAGCCAACCAGTAAGTTGAAGATCCTTCATGTAAGTTGAAAATTGCACATAATAGCAAACCCCATTATTTAACAAGTGCTTCTTACACAAATATGCCTTTTTTTTAGAAATAAGACAAATAAACATTCTCGTAATAAGTAAACAAAATTAATGAGAAATAATTTTTTAAAAATCTTAATTCTCTCTGCCTATATTTTTTTCGATTGCCAATCACATGTGCTCGGTTTGTATAAAATGAGATCCTACTGTAATAACCAATATAAAATGTTCCTTAAATTTTATGGGAGGGTGGTGAGCATTGTTCACCCATGTGCAAACAGCAATCCAGATTGATACATAAAGGCATTGACAGAGACTGCTCATCATCCCAAGCTTTCAATTTTGAAGTATACTTTTCCACAGTTACAGATTTTTGGTCTTCAAGCTTTTCAAATGAATAGCAGCCAGTAATCTTTTGGCCTATTTTAGCTAGAAATTCATATGGTTTTTATTAAAACAGTTATTGACAGAAAAGGACAATATATTTCTTTCTTTTTTTTTTTCTGTTATGACACTTGAAATATATGGATAGTATGGTTAATAAAATCACTGGGCTATTGAATGAGTGTGTAAAATTTTCATGCTATTAATAAGCTTTATACATTCAGAATTCTGACACATTTCTCTACTGTTTTTAAATATAAAACAAAGCTTTACTACATGTTAAAAAATAGAAAAGAAAAAAGGCATTCAGCCTAGTTTCTTAATCTACTCTAAGAATTAATCATTTTAAAGATTTGTTAGTTCATTTCAGAGTGGTACCTGCTTTAAGTTGATGGACAATCCTATCTTTTCTTTGTGTGTTATAGGAACTTTATAGTGGCAGCAGAGACTGCAATATTCTTGCTTGGGTATCAGCCTTAAATGAGCCAGTTCCTGATGACAATGAGGTAAATATTGTACAAATTATACAATAGCTTCTAACGCAAAAGCAATGAAGCTTTATTAGTTTAGTTTGTATGGAAGAGAATTTTAAGCATTTATTGCTATTTTCTGATTGTAAAAATAATTTGCCTGGTACAACACATTTGAAAAATTCAGAAAAGTTATCAAATGAAAGACATTAAAATTCTTCGGTTGAATTACCCACTGTTAACGTTTTTATTTACTTCATTTTTGTTTTTTCCTATATATATATGCTTTTTTTAAAACAGAGTATCATGCTTGACGATACAACTTAACATCCTACTTTCTCACTTAACAAATATAATAAGCGTTTTCCTATATCATTAATAGCTATTTGTAAATATCATTCTTAAGATATAGCATTCAGTCATTTTTATACTACAATTTACTTAAGTAGTTCCCTATTTAGAGACATTTGTTATAAATAACACGAAGGCAAATTTATGTTCATAAATTATTCATATTTCTGATTAATTCTTTGGATAGATTCCTAGCAGTGGAATATCTCTTGCATTATCATCTATGAGCATTTTAAGGCTCTTGATTCACACACTGTCTTATTTATACCAATTTACACCCCTAACAGCAGTCTGTCAGTACCTGTCTTAGAGTGTGGCTTGTTATTACTTTTCTCTGCTAAACTGGCAATAAAAAAATGTTAGGTTTCATTTACAATTTTAATATAAAACAAAATAATCACATTTAGTATTAACTTGAATTTCATTGATTTTAAGACTGTTTCCTCTGGCACTCCATTATATATCTTTTTAAATCTTATTCAATAAATTACTTAAAAAGTTTAATCCATATATAATGTAGAGTTCATGAGGCAGTACTTATAATCTAATTCAGTTTAAGTTAATGTTATCTCATAAAATTATATGTGGTACGTCTTTTGTATATCATATTTGTCTTCACATTTTAATCTAGCTTATCTTTTACAAAAGGATAAGGTGACAAATTAAGAGACTAGTCTATTTCATTAAACAACTGTAGGATCTTTGGCAAATCTCTTTAGCTTTCTGGAGCTAGATTTTCTTATGTTAAGAAGGGGGTTGAGTTACATAATTACTAAAGATTTTTTCCAGTGTTCTGTTTCTACTATTCTATAAACTAATAGTCTTTCCGAATATTTCTAAAGAAATTTCTCATCTCTCTTATTTCTTTGTTACTTCATTCAAAGATTTTATCGAGAAGTAACCACATTTGTTGTCCTTTGGGGGGATAAGGAGAAATGCAGATATGATAACTATAGGTAGCATAATTTTTTTTTACATAATCCATTACATTATTAGTGTTCATTTATCTTAATTTAAAAATTCAACTTCTATGTTTTCCTAATGTTAACTCAAGTTTCATTATCTTTCATTTAGGATACATTATCTATTTTAGTAGATTAACAACCGCATTCAATTTGGGGAAGAAAATTATATTGAAAGTACATATGAGCACATTATTCCATGTATCAAGACTACCTCTTTTTTTTTTTCATATTTATTAATGAAATCATGGCCACTTGGTATACTGTTTTAGAGATGTGTGCATTTTAAAGCTAATGAAAAAGGTCAATAATAGCTGATCTTGAAAGGGGTGGGCAAGTCCATATAGTTAACCTTTCAATATAAATTAAACTTAATTGACATTCAGCCTAGCCATTTATTCACGCATTGTCTATTAGAGTGTTGACCATTTGTTTGGTTTAATATTAAGCAGTAGGTGAACAAAGATGAAGAAGACATGATCCCTGGCCTTAAGTAGTAGTCATTGTGTTTTGTTTGTTTTTAAATTTTATGTCAAGCAGTAGTACTATTAAAGTTGTCTGAAGATGATATCTTTTCCTCCAAGGATTATTTTAGTTAGCACTGTAATCATCTTCATATATCTTAATTCCTGGGATATAAAGTCTAATGTCAAATAAACAATTTATACATACATATAGTTATTTAATTTATATATAAGTATAATTATTTAGATTTGGAAACATAAATACTCCAGTTAAAAAAAACCTTAGGTTAATTTTAGCCAAGTCATAGTAAAAGCAAAAAATCTTAAACGGAGGTGGAGGAAGAGAATTGATATAGCACATTTCATATTCTAAAAGTGTTATTCATGTATTTAGTTCCTTTAGGAAAATAAGACTATCAAAAATCACATGGAAATGAATTTTTATGAGGGTACTTAATAATATTTAACAGCTATTGAAAAAGTATATTTCATACCTAAATTTACAATTGATATGGTTTACTGTAGTGTGAAGCCTGTGAAATATTTTATTTTGACCCTAATTCAAGTGTCAGAGGGAAAGAAAACACATTTTGATAAATTATCAAGCAGCCAGCAAAATGCCTTATGAATATTTCCTGATTTTATCACGTCTATTTTGTTTATTATGGCTTGATCAGTTTTATCATTCAGCTGCTTAAATGGCTGAAGGTTCTTCCTCAGAAAGTTTTTTTTCAGCCTTTTTTTTGGTACTATTATTTAATCACTGTGACCTATTTGGGAATTGCTATGTATTTTAAATCCAAGTTATAACACTATAGCCATGTAGGTAGTATGGTGATCATTTACCAAATGAAGTAAATCTACTATGACTACTAGAAAAGGATATTAGAAGTAAACTAACTTGCTCAATTTATGAAAGTAGTATGTGACTCTAATAGTCTGTTTATTTCCTAGTTATATAGTTATAGTACTGTTTTGAACTCATCTAATAGGCTTTTGTATGTGAGAAAATAAGCAAAACAAGTAGAAAATAATACACCGTTGAGTTTGTATTTATGTTTTAGAGCTATAAAACCTTATATTTTGAGCAATCATATATTAACTTTAAGATAACCATCATTCTGATATTAGTATAAAACGATATGCCCTAAGATAATTTCCACAGAACTTTGACTTGAAAGATTCCTATGAATGTAGGAAGAAGATGCATATGATCATGATACAGATAGAAATCTGTCTGTACAAGACCCTATTCATTTCACATGTGTTTTACTATTTAATCATATTTAAAAGTATTTTCACCTCGAGTGGGCCACAATGGCTCAGCAGGCAGAGTTTTCGCCTGCCATGCCGGAGACCCGGATTGTTTCCCGGTGCCTGTCCATGCAAAAAAAAAAAAAAGTGTTTTCACCTCAGCTGTCAAATAAATGACTGCTGTGATACTCCAGGGAGGCAGAGTAGCACAGCTTTTATCAAAAAAAGGAAACCATCACAACAGACACATACACACTTAATCTTCCTTTCAAGTAAACCTGGTTTTGAATTCCAGGTTCTGCTATTTATCAGCTTTGTGAGCTGGTACAAATTTATGGTATCACCAATATCAGAATCTTCAGAACAAAAATCTTTCCTTTCAGATTTAGTTCCCCATCAACAAGATATAATTCCTCAGAAGTGTTTCCTCTGTTATCCAAGGTATAGGAGGAATTTAATCCTACCTATGTAACTGAAGGGCATTCAGTTACAGGGACAGGTTTCCTAGCTTTTAAGCACAAATCCTATTATTTAGTTGACAGGCTGTTTTATTGCATTCCGAGTAATCTGACATCCATTTGACCCCACTTCCTAAAACTTGGTTGTGATTAAGGCAAGCCTGTCTATAACCCCTAGTCATTTTTCCCTGCTTGAGATCTATAGGGCAGCTATCTACAGTTTAAATCTAACTTCTCCCTAAGAATCTTATTTCACTTTAATAGTCACACAATATATAGCTTGTATAGAAATAATTGTGTAGAAATATAATCGTTCACTGACACAAGCAACCCTGTTTTCCACTTATAGAGAATAATTACCAGTAAGAAATTTATCAAGATGTAACCCTGGTAGATGTTAAATTTTATTTTGTTCCTCCTTCCATTATTTGAACCTGAATTGGTACCCTCTAAACTCATGCTTCCCTGTCTGGACAACATTCACAAATATCTGTCAGTAGGATGGGCAGCCTGGTGGGGGCAGAGATGTATATATTGAAGCATAGACTGGGTGTCCACTAGGAGGAGATGTTGTAAAGAAAGTTGAAGCAATGGCTGGTGATTACTCTTGATCAGTGGGTTTCAAACAGTAATGTGTATACCACATCCATTTACAACATTTTTACTGCAGCTTTTAACTGTGTGATGCTTTATTTGTGATTGTTTTAGCAATTGTATTTCTAATAATACTGTCATGCATTCATGTTTATTATCTTTGTTTTACAACTATAAACAGTGAAATTTACATGCAAATATTGTGATTTTTCACTTAACTCTTTTGTTCCTTTGCTTACCATAGAAACAACAATTTATAATAAAATATCATTTTCCTTCTCTGTGGAATCCTCTATTGAAATAAAAATATTTAATAGGTTACACATTGGATTTCCATAATAGAATAAGGAGGGATTACCTTTGTTTGGCTTATCAGTTCATTAACATTTTTGGTGGACATCTAAGGCTTCTAAACCTGAATAGGAAAGAGGAATAACCCCAAGGATAATATGTCTTTGAATAAATTTTCACTGAATAACCTAGGCTAGTAGTTAAATTATAAACTCAAAAGGATAAGAAATTCAATAAATATTTGCATGAAGGAACGAATGAATAGAATTTAGTATATTCCTCTTGTACTAAGTGGATTGCTGCCAGAAATAAGTGGATAGTTAGCTGAGTTTTGGTAATAATTTTGTCATCTAGAGATTGGATGTAATGGAATTTTGTTGTATACTTAAGTGACAATGGCCAACATTAGAATTTAGTAATGGACTCTGATTATTTAACAACTATAAGGATTGCCTAGGTTAATGTATTGTTTTCTGACTATTCTAGCTGATACTCAGTGAATTTACTGGAAACATCCAGTTTTGTCACTGTTTCATTGTTTGAATTATAAGAATGATGTTATCATATCAAAAAGCCAGTAAATATTCTCAGACATGTAGTGAGAGTTAACTTTAATGTAAAATATTGCTATATGTTGTAAAGGGCGCACAACTAAGATAATTTAAGGGTAGTCCTGATGCTAATGCTTTATTGGAATTTGGGTCTGAACTTATAGCAAAGGTGAAAGCTATAGAATAAGAGGCAAAACCTTATTTGTCCAGATACTTAAAAAGTGAGACCATCTTAAAGCCTTTTTTGTCATTTGCCAGAGAATGAATTTCCCCCCAAAAAAGTGAATTGATTTGAAATACTGCAGATAGTGACAATTCTTCTAGTTTCTAATTATTACCCTTCTTAGTTACGGCTCTAACATTGTGAGAACACTGTAATGATTTGTTGTTGTTTTACATCAGCATTATCCAAATGAATGTTATCCTTCAAAGAAATCTCCCAGGTAAACCTGAGTGATAATTACAATCATATTACCATTTCTCCCACATTTTGCAAATGCTTTTGAACTATTTTACTAGCCATATTAAAAAGATCAAGCCCATATTACCTTTTGAACCAAAAATGGTATTACCTTGATGAATTCCTTATTCCTATGTTTGGATATTTGCTTATTGACAAAAATCAGGTCTATTCATATAGTGGATAGTTGCCAAATTTAATATATCAGGCTTTCATGTTAGACAGCAGTCCTGAATTCCAGTCTTGGCCCATGCATGTTCATGTGCAGCCTTTTCCAGGTAATTCCAAAGAGTTGCAGAAATATCCTGAACCATAACAGCATCATAGTATATATGTATTTATGAGGTAACTACTTTGAAGGAAATATAGGTTGTTTGGATAAAGTCTGGTATATCTATTTAAAATGGTTACATTATCTTATATTGTTTGTGGAATGTTTCTTATGTTGCTTTAGTTTTGAAATTGTTTCTAAATAATCTTATTTTCATCTGATATTTTTTATAACTAAACTTTATTATAAGCCTAAAATTATGAGGTAAAAAGTAAAATCATCTCTTGTTTTTCTTCTTTTTTAGACCTCAGCCAAATCACAATTGAATCCAGCTTTTGAAGATGCCTGGAGCAGCAGTGATGAAGAAGGATGAATATCAGTTTTTAGTACCTTCATGTCTCTATTGATGAAACTTTAAAAATAGAAACCACTTGTTTTGTAACTGTCCAGTCTATTTCAGACAGCTAAATTAGCACTGAATGTGGGTGATGTACTCCCATGTTTTAAGCTGAGGTTAGTATTTGCATGAAATTCTAAAACAGACTTCTATATTGTCTATTTAGTTAGAATGTGTCTCCTTAGTCTGAGTTGCTGAGGCCTGGGGCCACACCTGTTGCTGCAGCACAAGGAGACAAGTCAGGCGCCCATGTGGGACCTTTAGCAGACTGTATGAACCATACAGTGCAGTCTCAGGATCAGCAAGTGGAGGGTGTTAGCATTGATTTCTACTGGCTGTACTGTCATCCTGCTCATTTTCACCTTTGAGGATGATTTCACTAAAGAAAATTACATCAAAATAACAGTTGAAAAGATCAAAATTATTCTTTCTTACTCATTTAATCACTTTTTGCAATGATTCATTTAGTCACCACCCTTTAGCTTTATGTTAAATAGTTTTTGGACTCACTGGGTCCCGCAATCCAAAAAAGTGCATCAAAGGAAGTTTTCAATTGGGGTAACTTTCTGCCCATGGGTTGGTACAGCTCTCCTAGTTTGTATTCTCCCAAGGTTTGTGAAGAAATTGTGTCATAATCCTAATCTTTATTTTGTCACTAAAAACTCAAGTATGTCCATGTTTAAGACCAAGTCCCCCAAGCTCCTAATATTTTATCATTGAAAGTCTATCTGTGGTTATTGCCTGAAACCCTGGGCAGAAATCTCCAGGCCTGGCCAGTGACTTTGTTTCCTTGGCATTTGTGGTCAGCTCTTGAAGGCAATAAACGATTTGTTCAAGAGACACTGGCCACTTCTCTTTTGTTTATCTCATTTTTTGTGGCAAGACTAGAGAATAGAAAGACCTGGAGCTTTTAACACCTCTTAGGCAAACACCAGTAAGGGTAGGAGTGCTGCTGCTTCCCAAGTGGCTCAGACGCCTAACTCTCCCGCTTTCTCTTTGCCCTATATAACGGCATCACCCACTGTGGTGTGATTCTGTATAAATATATTGTTTAAAGCTGTTCTAAAATAAGGAAATAACATTCCTAAGAAGGATTTGAGAATTGAATTAACTCATTTTACTGTATTGTAATGTTTTCATGTATGTATCTAATATATACATATATTACAAGTTCAAAATTTTATCATGGTTTCAGTAAGTACAGAGGGAAAAAGTTATTAAAAATAACTCAGTGATTCACAGTGAGAAATTCCTTGTGCCCACTAGAATGGCTGTTATTTAAAATGTGGAAAATTACAAGTGCTAGGAAGGATGTGGGAAATAGGAACCCATGTACGTTGTTGTTGGAAATGTGCAAAATAGTTTGGTGGTTCTGCAAAAAGTTAAACTTAGAATTGCCATATGACCCAGCAATCCCACTTCTAGGTATATACCAAAATAATTGAAAGCAGAGACTCAAACAGTTATTTGTAGACCAGTGTTCCTAGCAGCATCATATACAATAGCCAAAAGACAGAAACAACCAAATGTCCATCCACAGACAAATAGATAAACAAAACATGGTATATATTTACACAATGGAATATTACTCAGCCCTAAAAGGAATGAATACATGCTATAACATGAATGAACCTTGAAAACATTATGCTGAGTGAAATCAGTCAGACACAAAAGAACAGATGTTGTATGATTGACATATATGAAATATCTGGAATATGCAAACTTATAGATATGAAAGTATACAGATCACCAGGGGCAGGAGGGAGGGGAATGGAGACTTAGTGCATAATGGGTAGTTGGGTTTCTGTTTGAAGTGAAGGGAACGTTCTGGTAATGGATAGGGGTAAAGGTAGCATAACATTGCAAATATGATTAATCCCACTAAACTGTATGCTTGGGAGTGGCTGAGATAGGAAATTTTATGTTCTATGTATGTTTTCACAATTTAACAAAAAAGCAACGAAGAAAGAGATGGCAGCTAAATGCAATACATGATCCTGGACTGGTTCCAATAATGGAGGAGAAAAAGCTCAAAGGGACTTTATTGGGACATATGAAAAAAATGGAATATTGACTATATGCTTTATATCAGTTTTAATTCCTTGAACTTGATAACTGTAGTAAGTTGGTTACATCAGTAGATATCTTTACTTGTAGGAAATACACACAAAAGTATTTTGTGTTCACAGGGCATGATGTGTACTGCCTATTTTTAAATATTTAGGTAGATAGGAGGGAAAAATAATTGGTAGACTATTCAAATTGGTAGGGCTGAGTATCTGGGGGGTTATGTTGAGTTCTCTGTATGGGTTTTGTATTATATGTATTAATTACTATTCTGTAAATTTGAAATTTCAAAATTTTTAAGGAAAAAATGTATATAACTCAGTGGTGATCATTATGACATTTAAAAAGTAAGAGTATTTTTAAGTAGTTTTATTGAGATGTATTCACATACTATACCATCCATCCAGAGTGTGTAATCATTGATTCACAGTATCATCACATAGTTGTGCATTCATCACAACAATCAATTTTAGAACATTTTCATTACTCAAAAGCAAACAAAAAAATCACAGGCCCTCTATCCCCAATAAGATTATTTTTATTTCTTAAATAATTGTAATGGTTTCATAAAGATAGAAATAATAAACACTGGCCTGGATATCAGAAGACCTGAGTCTTAGTCTTGGTTTTACTGCAAAGTAGCTATATAAATTTTGATATATGTTTTTTTACTTTGTTTTTCTCATTAGTTTAAAGAAAGAAAGGGGAGAGCTAGAATAGAAACATTTTTAAGTTCATTCCTGATCTAAAAGCACACACTGGAATATTTAGAAAGCATATTAAAATATCATTCTCTGTGGGAGATGCATACATGATTGAAGGGTGGAGTACATTTTTATAAAAGTTTTATGAATTGTCTTATACAGAATGGACTCTCAAATTCTAATTGAATGAACATGCTGTTTTCCATAAAATAAAGCTTTTAAAGTAAAGTTTCTATCCAAATTATTATAGATCTAGCACTATTAGCTGTTTTCTTCAGTAAGTTACTTAACCTCTCTCAGCTAGTTTCTTCATTTGCAGAAGGCAAACACCTTTTAGGTTCTGACATATAAGAATTGTCAGCTAATTGAACTTATATTTACTTAAAATCTCAAGATCATTGTTCTCTGAGTTCGTATCAAACTTCATTCAAATTTCAGCTTCTTCAGGACGCGGTCTGCTTTTTATTTTCTTTCTCTCCTCTCTAGAATATATGCTTTATGAGGGTAGGCATTTTGTCTATTTTGCTTATTGCTTCATCCACAAGACTTGGAATACTCCTTGGCAAATAGTACATGCCCCCCGCAAATTATTTATTGAATTAATTAATGAAAAATTCTATCACCAAACACTTAACAGCAAAACAACTATTTCACTCACAATTCACAAGTGAAAACATGCTTAACTGGTTATAGTATTTCTATACTTTACTATATATAAAGTTACTTTGTGCCCTTAGAATAGCTGAGCACCTGGCTATTAGGTTATTCTGTAATCTTTGTTCTCACACAGTGGTGAAGGACGCCATTCTCATGCTGCTCTCAAGGTGGCCTGTGCACCCAGCATGGCTCCTCCCTGAATCTTGTTACACAGCTACTGTCAGGGGTTGCCTTGTGAAAATTATTAGCTTAAACAAAACTGGGACTTGATGAAATGCTCAGTTCCAATTTCTGTGAGGTCTTTTCCCATTGTAGCATATTTCAACCTGGTAAAATTACGGTTGGGCCAAGTTTCTATACTGCCTCTAGCACTAAAATTCGGGGATTACTTCTTGTTTCCCCCTATTATAGAAAAATGAAAAATATTTCTGGAAATTTTACATATTTCAGGTTATTAAACTTTATCCCTGGAAGAAATGGGGGGAAAGCTAGAAATTAGATGATGTCTCAATCTCAAAACAAATGTCTGGAGTACATTGTAAATAAGATGTGAATGTAACAATCAGATATAAGAAACAAATTAATTTTATCACACTGTAATACAAGCATCAAATATATGATTTTAGATGGTAGGTTTTCTGATGTAAAATTCAGATTTTACATCAGTTGAAAAATAGGTGTTTTATTCAAGTTCTCTTTCTTAATCCACTTTTTAAAAATCTTGAACCAGAAGAATACGACATCTTTTCTACTGCATGATCTCAGAGCAATATTAATTTTATTCAAGTTAATAGTGTACAAGTTTTTCACAGATACTGTTATTTTCAAAACAGACTCATCACTCATTCTTTTTAAAAATATCTGTGTTATTTATAGAATTCCGTTCAAGTTTAGTTTTTAGAACCACATTGCATTTTACTAACTTCCATTTTAGAACTCTTCACATTATCACTGTTAGCTGAACAATGGTAAACTGATCCATGTTCATTTTTATAAATTTAAAAGTGAATAATTTTTTTGCGAGTCAATTCTTAACTTTGCAAAGGAGAATCACCCCTTAAATTTCTAGAAAGCGATTTCTGCATATGAGAGTAGGCCAAATTTTTCCTAGATAAATGAGCTTCCCAAAGACACAATTTAGCTAGACCTTAGATGAATAAAATGATTTTGTTTGTGTATCTGGTTATCAACACCCTTGAAAAGAAATAGCCAAACTGTATATAATGTCAACCAGAGGCTTGATCTTTGACTAAATCTTCACTAATAAATTAAAATGACACTTTATTTACATAACACAAACCAGTCAATTTCTTAAAAATCAGCCAGAAAGAAAAATCTCTTCAATTTCATACCACGTATATTGTATGTACAATCATTGATAGTAATAGATGGTGGTGATGTAGCACAACACTGTGAATGTAACTAAAATCACTAACTTATATACTCAAAATGAAATTTTGTATTATTTATGTTACCACAATAAAAAAATTTTAAGCATTGATATGCCTTCTGTGGTTCAAGCCATGGGTGCACATCCATTTCATAGTATTAATTACATTGATTTGATTTTTCCTACCAAATGTGATTACCATTGAATTATAAATAAACATATAACTTTAATCCTGTGGTTTTTGCAAACTTCTACCATGGATTCAGGTTTTCTAAAACAACTCCAGTATTAGCATCAACTTGCTAGAGCACCTCCTACAGTCATGTTTACCTTCTTTGCTTAACAAAAATAATTTCCTGATGTAGTGCCCATTGTAGTCATAATGTTCAAAAGCTATTCAATTACTTCAAAACTAAGATAACCACAAGTGACTACAAAGCTAATGGGGTGATTTGTAAATATATCTAATAGCTGTACGCTCACTGACTACAAACAAAAAAGCTACAAAAGATTTAACCTTTTCATACAACTTTGTACTATAAGGCCCTCGAATCCTGCTTCAATGTGGTAAGTAATATTATTCCTTGTTAATCTTGTATTTGTAAATGTTAGCTTCTGTTCAGTACACAATTTCTGCTATAATCAACCTTTTTTATAAACCCATCATTGGCACAAAGTTTTACAAAAGTTCATGACAAGAACTTTTTTTCACTTTATACATTTCACAATATTAATCGCTTTTGTATCTGCATTTTTAAAAATTTGCTGAAATTCCAGTCCTTGTTTTCAGTTCACTAAGTTTTTTATTAAGTTTGTCATTACACGTCTTTGCTATTCTAGTCATACTTCTTACAGTGGTTTCTTTCATAATAGTTTCTTAAGTAATTTTCATTTAATATGGCATGCATTAATAGTTTGGTAGTGGTAAGAATTGTAATAAATCAGACTACCTATCAAATGACAGCATCTTTCAGAAATTTAAATAGCTTTACCTGAAAAAAAAAAATAACATGGTTTAACAAAATATACATTCAGGGTTTTGTTTTTTGTTTTTTAAAAAATGTTCAGGAATGCAGTCCTGGGCTGATAAGCTGGTTCCAAGATCAGGAACCTATGCTTTTTTTCTATCTTAGTGCTCTGATATTCCCTATCAGCAACTTCCCTGTAATGATTCAAGATGACTGCTCTGGCCATTGTATCTGTATTCCACTCGACCAAAGAAAAAAAGAGAGAAAGAGGAAAATGTCCTCTCCCTTTGATGACAGTGTCCTCATGGAGACAAAATGGAAGCAGTTAATGGTTAAGACACACCATTTCCAAATCCTTACACACAGAACCCAGAGACATTATAATACAGTTGTTTGTCTTATTGCTCCCCCTACTTTATATATATTTTAAATCTTCCAATTAAAAAATCATGAAACAAATTGCAGCAAAACAACTATGCCACCTGTATTTGAGGATGTTGCTGGCATAGCTATTAAAATAGATAAGTTGCGTGCACAGGTGGTTCAGTGGAAGGATGCTCGCCTGCCATTTGGGAGATCCAGGTTCAATTCCTGGCACATGCCCCACCCCTGCCAAAAAAAAAAAAGGATAAATAAGCTGTGTATTACAATAAATGATGTTATTCCAGGCACCAAGAAAAATGAGTGCAGTGATTCTGATTTGCACAGAAGGCTTCACATATTCTTTACAAAGAAAAGCCATAATCGTTACTGAACTTTGTTAGCTATGTCCCCTGAATTCAATTAGTTTCCAGAGTTAAAACAGAGGAACCACACGCATGGGTCATATAGTGGTAGAATGCTTGCCTTCCATGCGGGAGACCTGGGTTCAATTCCCTGACCATGCACGTCCCCCCAAAATAAATAAAACAGAGGAACCAACACAAACAACTCCTATCTGATCTTGTTATATGAGGGAGGAAAAAAAAACTAAGCGTCTATGTTCAGGTTTTCTTTTACTTGCAGCAGAATGCATTCCTGACACAAGTCTCAAATGCCAATTGCAAAATTAGGTAAGCTTCACAACTGTGAAACAAATTCTGATGGTTAATTAAAAACCTAATAACAAGCCAGTATTCTCTCAATTAACAGTAATAGAAATATAATATTCATAACAAGGGAAAATCATTTCATATATCAAACAATACTGACGCGTGATTAGGGTGGTGAAGAGACGTGAAACCGAGTTATAGGAAGAATGGTCGAAGTAGTCAGAGACTATTTAAAGACCAGATTTATTAGCTGTGGCTCTAAAGGGCAAATGAAAATCCAAAGGATGCAAGATCAGAAGCTTCTGTCAAATATAGGAAAGAATTTTAAAGCCATTATTTCTTCAAGATCTGTTTTGATAAACACTTTTAAATCTTGTGTGTCTCTTTAATATGTAACATAAGAAAATTTAAGCTCAAGTCTTTTCTACTGTTTTTTATTTATATATCATCTTTCCTCTTTCCTCCCAAGTTCTCCCCATACACTGTCTACAAAGGAGTGAGTTACTAGAAAAAGTTCTCCCCAAATTTGCATTTTTATCGAGGGGAGAGATTTTGTTCACAGAAAAGTCTGGGTTTAAAATTAATAATAAGGTTATTAAAGTTGCAAATTTAAAACTTTGTCTTAGTTAATCCAGTAAATTCATCTTATAAATCTTGTTACTCTGCTTATAAATCTAGTATTCTATCAAACCACTTTCAGAGGGGCCTTTGATGTTCAATCAACTGAACTTAAAGAACATCTCTCTATCTCTTTTCGAGATATAATTCACATACTATTAAAAAATCACCCTTTGCAAGTGTACAAGTGACTGGTTTTTAGTATACACACAAAGTTGTTCAACTGTCACCACTGTCTAATTCCAGAACATTTTCATCATCTCCAAAAGAAACCCACTACCCATGGCAGCCACTCCCCATCCCCTCCTCTTCCATAACATTGGCACTAGGCAATCACCACAGAGTCTGTATCTAAAGATTTGCCTATTTTGGAAATTTAATATAAATGGTTCCTACTATGTGGGGGATATTTTGTGATGGGCTTCTTTCACTCAGCATGTTTTCACAGTTCTTCTATGTTGTAACATCAGTAAGTCACACCTTTTTTATGAATGAATGATATTCCATTGTATGGTATACCACATTATATTATCAACTCACTAGTTGATGGACATTTGGGTTGTTTCCACTTTTGGGCTGCTATGAATAATGCTACCATGAACAGTTGTGTATGAATTTTTTGTTTTTAATGATTTTTTTTTCTTTATTGGAAAAATTATGAGTTTGCAGAAAAATCATGTAAAAAATACAGGATCTCCATTTACCAATCCACCACCAACATCTTTGCATTGGTGTGAAACATTTGTTATAATGTTTGTGTGATAGTATATTTCTATCATATTGTTAATTAAAGTCCATGGTTTAGCTTAGGGTTCATTGTGTAGTGTAGTTTCAAGGATTATTTTTTTAAATTTTTATTCTGTTACCATATATGCAATCTAACATTTCCCCCTTTTAATCATATTCAGAAATACATATTTCATTGCTGTTAATTATTTTCACAGTGCTGTGTTACGAGTACCAAAACATTTCCATCATTACAAACAGGAACCCAGTACATTGTAAGCCTTAACGTTCCATTCCCTTCCCCCACTCTGTCCCCTGGGAACCTATATTCTAGATTCTGACTCTAGGAATTTGCTTTCCCCTGTGAAGCCATTTGGTCCTGAGCTATTCTTTGTTGGGAGGTTTTTGGTTACTGATTCAGTCTTTTTACTAGTAATTGATTTATTAAGCTCTTCTGTTTCTTTCTGAGTCAGTGTGGGTAGTGTGTATGTTTCTAGGAATTTGTTCACTTCATGTGGGTCATCTAATTTATTGGCATACATTTGTTCATAGTATACACTTATAGTCTTTTTTATTTCAAAGTGATTGGTAGTAATGTCCCTCTTTTTATTTCCGATTTTTGTTATTTTAACCCTCTTTTTACTTTGTTAGTCTAGCTAAACGTTTGTCAGTTTCATCAATCTTTTCTAAAACCAACTTTTGGTTTTGTTGATTCTCTCTATTGCTTTTGTTTTTGTTTTTTCTATTTCTATTTATCTCCACTCTAATCTTTGTTATTTTCTTCTTTATGCTCACTTTGGGTTCAGTTTGCTCTTCTTTTTCTAATTCTTCCAATTTTGAGAATAGGTCTATGATTTGAATTTTTTTTTTTTTTTTTTAGTGTAAGCATTTAGAGCTATAAATTTTCTTATCAGGATGCTGATAAGAATGCATCCATTAAGTTTTGGAATGTTGTATTTTTATTTTCATTCTCCTCAAGATATTTCCTAATTTCCCTTTTTGAGTTCTTCTTTAACCCATTGGTTGTTTAAGAGTATATTGTTTCATTTCTACATATTTTTAAATTTTCTCTTTCTCCCTCTTGTTAATTTCTAGTTGTGGTTGGAGATTTATACATTGTACAATTTCAATATTTTTTAATTTATTGAGACCTGTTTTGTGCCCCAATATACGATCTATCCTAGAGAATGTATCCATGCGCACTTGAGAAGAATGTGTGTTGTTTTTGTTGTTTGCAGTGTTCTATGTGTCTGTTAGGACAAGCTGCTTAAGTGTATCGTTCAAGTCCTGTACTTCCTTATTTATCTTCTGACTGAATGGTCCATGCAGTATTGACAGTAGTGTATTAAAGTCTCCTTTAATAATGTAGAACCATCAATTTCTCCTTCAAATTATCAGTATTTGCTTCATATATTTTGAGACTCTGCTGTTAAGTACAGATTTAAAATTGTTACATCTTCCTGTGCAATTATGCCCTTTATCAGTATATAATGACCATTTTTGTCCCACATAACAGTTTTTTACTTAAAGTCTATATTATCCAGTATTATCCACCCCAGTTCTCTTTCGGTTACTACTTACATGCTATATATTTTTTCTTCCTTTCACTCCTAACCTACTTTGACTTTAAGGTGAGTATCTTGCAGATAGCATAGAGTTGGGTCATGTTTTTTATCCATTCTGCCAATTTTTGCCCTTTGACTGGAGAGTTTAATCCATTTACATTTAAAGTGACTATTGATAATAAAGGACACAGAATTTTCCCTCTTTATCTAGGCCTCTGTCTTGTCCTGGGATTTTGCTTGTTAGTTGTTTTGACGTTCCAGTTTACAGGAATTTTGGTTGACCCCTCTGTTTCCCATGCAACAAACCTCCAATTCTCAGGCATTTGAAGGCACCAGGCCTTTGTCCCAGATTGTTTGCAGTAATAGCTTATACACTACTTTCATTGCCTTAGGCTACTTTTGCCTGGATGGCAAATTCTGGGAGGAGGGTCACCCCAATGAGGACTTTCCCTGCTCAGTCTTTCCCAACCAAAACAGGCCCAGAGACCCACAAAGGGAGAACAGACTGGCTGCAAAATGCCCTGTAATAGGGTCAGGAAGGGTGCCAAAATCTTCTCTGATGGCTCTCCAAAACTGAGCTATCCTGGCCTGCCCAGCAAATGGAGCCCCTCAGCTAACTATCCCCCACAGCCCTGAAGAAGTACTGCTTTAAATCTCTATAACCTCTACTTCTGTCTGGAGGGTTGGAACAATGGCTGCTGTCATTTTTGTCCAGGGCAGAATGAAACTGTAGCTGCTCTCAGAGCTGGCACCCAGTGATCCAAATTTGCTGATTAAAAATCATGATCAGAGATCAGCTGTGCCCACATCTGTTCTTGGGGAAAAGGGATTTTATGTCCCTTTCTGTCACCGCAGCTAGCCAGAGACTGGACTCTGCAGTGGCTTGCCGTGAGAATGGGGAATGGGCACCAGTAGGTGCCATGGGGAGAGAGCAATTTTCAAGTCTTCACTGTGCTGTATCAGTCTCTCCCTCCCACTCGTCACTGGAAGCTGTACAGTGTTCTTCCGGCCTGTGAAGCTGCCAAATTATTTCAGACAGTTCCTTCCTGTTTAATAGTTGCTTTGGTGGAAGAACTGAGTCCTGGAACACCCTACTCCACTATCTTCCCTGGAAGATGGCAGTTCCTATGCATAAGGTTCTGCATGTGTAACTTTCCTGTTTATAAATTTTGCATGGATATATCTTCAATTCTCTTGATTATATGTCTATGAGTGGAATTGCTGGTGCATATGGTAACTCTATGTTGAATTTCTGAGGAACTTCTAAAATGTTTTACAAAGTGGCTGCATCCTCTTACATTCCCATCAGCATTGTATGAAAGTTCCAATTTCAATTTCTCCACATCCTCGACAACACTTCTTATTCTCCATATTTGTTATTACAGCCACATTAATGGGATTGAAGCAGTATCTCATTTGTAGAATTTAGTTTCTCTTATACCATAAATCCTATTTACAAATCTATTCAAATTACTTTAATTTCAACTGCATTGATACTTTCAATATTTTAATTTTAAGCACTTCAAATGTATTACCAGACAAATGAACAAGTTTGACTGTATGATTGTGAAAATCTTGTCTGATGCTCCTTTTATCTACAGTATGGACAGATGAGTAAAAAATATGGATAAAAAATCATAGAGGGAACAAAGGTTAAAATAAATTGATTAGATTGATATACTAGTGGTCAATGAAAGGGAGTGGTAAGGAGTATGGCATGTATGAGTTTTTTTTTTATTTCTTTCTTTTGCTGGAGAGAGGCAAATGTTCAAAAAAATGATCATGGGGATGAATATACAACTATGTGATGATATTGTGAGCCACTGATTGTAACCATGTCAAGAATGTATGTCTGTTTGTTGTTGATAATAAAAATATTTTAAAATTTTTTTAAAATAATTTAAACAATTTTTATAAATCTAATAAATTAAATCTATAAAAACAATGAAACCTGTTACTCGTTTCAAGCACTAAATACTAATTACAGATAAAATTATTATATCTTTGATCTTGTCAAAAAGAAATAGAACACAATAATAATCAATATAATGGATTTATTGAAAGACAAACTGTGTGAATAGGAAAGTCTCAAATTAGAGTAGGAACCCTAAAAGAGTTAGCAAATTATTACTTTATAAAGGCAACTAGAAAAATCCAAAGAGGAAATTACAATAACTGGTGGACATTCAAGTTCCATATTTAAAAGGAAACCAGCCCACTTCCAATTCTTGCTTACACTGTGTTGCTGTTATTGTTTTTTGAAACCTCACTTTTATTTTTAATTTTAATAAAAGGTTCTGTCACTTGCCAGAAAGGGGGAGGCTCCAGTTTTGCCAACAAAGACAGCCAACTAATTTTATTTAACAATCTTTATATCATGAGTCTGAATTCAATTAAACAATTCAAAGTGGAGTTTGTATTACTTAGTGTCCTCCAAAGAAAGAGAGCCAATAGGATACATCCATATTTATGTAGATATCATGAGATTTATCATAGGGGATTGACTCACATGATCATGGGGATTTGCAAGTCCAAATTCTGTAGGGCTAGTAGCAAACTGTGAACTCCAATGAAGGTTTCAAAAAATTCCTCAAGAGAAGCTGGCTGGCTGAAGCAGAGATTGAAATTCTTCTTTCTGACTGCTGAAATTATCCATTCTCACTTTAGCACTTTCAACTGATTGGATGAGACTTCTCTCATTGCTGTAGGCAATCTCCTTTGTTGACTGCAGATGTAATCAGCCATAGATGCAAACAACTTAACCCTCACAATAACAATCACTCCAATGCTTGCTTGATGAAACTACGGAACACCATAACTTAGCCAACTGACACATGAAGTTAACCATCACAAAATTATAAACATAATCTGTCAAATTCTCTATATGCCAATTATCCAAAATACTGGTGAGACTTCAAATACTATTCATAGGTTATCTATCCCAAAAATTACAAACCTATTCCTAAACTTAACATGAACTGAAAATCTCAACACGGAGAAATTGGTCTCCTTTAGCAACTCCTTTTTTTTAAATACCAAAAAACACCAAACAAATGCAAACATTAACTTTCGATCATTCTGTTCAACATATATAATCAGTAATTTACAATATCATCACATAGTTGCATATTCATCATCACGATCATTTCTTGGAACATTTGCATCTATTCAGAAAAAGAAAACAGAAAAAAACTTATACATACCATACCCCTTACCCCTGCCTTTCACTGATCACTAGCATTTCAAACTAAATTTATTTTAACATTTGTCCTGCCTATTATTTATTTATTTATTTATTTTATGTACAAAGTTATTTATTTATAGAAATTTTGGTACAATGTACATTGAAAAAAACATGTAAAATATTGAAGTGTTTAACAAATGGCATTGAAGTGTCTTTAATAAAGGTTCATTTATAAATGTTAACTATGTGGTTGGGGGCCTCCTTCTACATACATTACCAGCATTGCATTTAATTCCAGAATATCCCATACCAATACAGTCATTCATCCCAGGGAAAACAACAGTTGGACAAAGTAGAATCCTAATACTGGGTGCTGCAGAGAAGAGTTAACACTCCCCCACCAGATGCCTCAGATAGCATTTATTTTTATTCCATATATTCTACTCGTCTGTTAATAAGGTAGATAAAAGGAGCATCAGACACAAGCTTTTCACAATCACACAGTCACACTTTGAAAGCTATATCATTATACAATCATCTTCAAGAAACATGGCTACTGGAACACAGCTCTACATTTTCAGGCAGTTCCCTCCAGCCTCTCCATTACGTCTTGATTAACAAGGTGATATCTACTCAATGCGTAAGAATAACCTCCAGGATAACCTCTCGATTCTGTTTGGAATCTCTCAGCCTTTTTGGTCATTTCACTCTTCCCCCTTTTGGTCAAGGTTTTCTCAATCCCTTGATGCTGAGTCTCAGCTCATTCTAGAATTTCTGTCCCACATTGCCAGGAAGGTCCACACCCCAGGGAGTCATGTCCCAAATAGACAGGGGAAGGGTGTTGAGTTTGCTTGTTGTGTTGGCTGGAGGACACATCTGAGCAGCAAAAGAGGTTCTCTTGGGGGTGACTCTTAGGCCGAATTTTAAGTAAGCGGACCTATCCTTTGTGGGGTTAAGTTTCATATGAACAAACCCCAAGACTGGGGGCTCAGCTTATAGCTTTGGTTGTCCACGCTGCTTGTGAGAATATCAAGAATTCAACTTGGGGAGGTTGAATTTTCTCCCTTTCTCACCATTCCCCAAAGGGGACTTTGCAAATACTTTTTTATTCACCGTTCAAATCACTCTAGGATTCATCGGGGCATCACTCTGGACAAACCCACAAAATTTCATGTCCTACTCAAGGTTCCATATACTCTGGAGTTCAATTAAGCTGTCCACATAAGTTATATTAGGAAATGTACTAGTCAAAATATGAATTTTGTGCCAAATAAACATTTTTTGCTTTAGTCTCACACGTAGTTGAAATTTTAAAATATTAATTACCATCTATTTTCAGCACCCTGCAGTAATGACATTCCTTTGTTCTTCCTCATGCAAAAACATTTTTAAAATTTGTACATTTAGTCACTATCATTATACACTCTAGGCATTCCTAGATTATACCATCTCAGTTTTTATCGTCTTTCTTTCTGATTTCATTTGTGCCCCCAGCCCTCCTCCCTCTATCATTCTCACATTCATCTTCATTCAGTGTTTTAACATAATTGTATTACAGTTAGGTAGTATTGTGTTGTCCATTTCTGAGTTCTTACATTCAGTCCTGTAGCAACTCTTTTTAAAGTCTAAACTTACTGCAGTTGGAAGTACGCTTACCCACTAAGGAGACAATTTTACCAGCAAAAATGAATTCATTGGCTCATTCATTCACAAGAGCTGAGCATCAACTATGTGCCAGTGAACAAAACAACCCAAATCTTTGCTTACAGTCAAACATTTCCATTGAGAGTGAATATCATTAGCATGACTTTAAGGTTGCAATTGCAGAAATGGAAATGGAATGAGAGGGATGCAGTTTTTAAGATGAGAGTATACGAAATAAAGACAACTGCAAGAGGAAGAGGGGAGAAATACAGAGGCTCGCTTTGGACATTTAAGTTTGAGATACAGGTCTGGACTTAGGAAAGGGATGCAAGCTGGAAATACATTTGAGAATCATGAGTATATATATATGGCATTTAAAGCCCTGACATTATTTCAGATTGCCTAAGGAATGAATGCAAATAGATGAGAGGAGAGGTCAGGAAATAAGAAGAAAACTGCTAAAAAGCTTGAGAAGAAATTGCCAGAAGAGTAGGAAGAAAGCCAGGCAAATGTGGTGAAGACATTTCAAGAAGACAGTAATCAATATGTCAAATGATGCTGATAGATCAGCAAAGATGAAGACTAAAAGGGACCATTGGCTCATACGCTCAACTACTGCCTCAGCTCGCAGTACCTAAAAAGGAGCAAATTTCTTCTGAAAACTTTTCCCTTCCAGAACCCAGTTTGAACTAGGAGTTCTTCCTTAATGTTCCTTTGGCATACTACACTTAGGTATATAATAGCATTTAGTCACTCAACAAAAATCTATCTATTATTTGTCAGGAACTTCACTAGACTGACAATGAAAAGAAAATATCAAAAATCATTTCTCAGGTAGCATTCATTCCAATGTGGACAGAAGAGGAAACAGACAACAAACAATACTGAAAAGAAATGTTTATAGTATGTTAGAAGATGATAAGTGTGTTTGGAGAAACATAATATAAGGAAGAGGGACAGGGAACGTGGGAAGTCAGGAGTCGTTTTACACAAAGTGCTCACAAAAGGTGAGCAAAGACTAGAGGTGAGTGAACCTTGTGGGTATTTGGGAAAAGAACATTCCAGGTGGCAAGATCAAGCACAGAATGCCCGAGGTAAGAGACAGCTGTCTTATTCAAGCAACAACAAGGATATCTGTGTGGCTAAATCCGGGTTAGGGAAAGAGAGAATATTAAAAAATGAAGACAGAGAGGAAAAAGGAAGGGCCTCATAGGCCACTGAAAAGACTGACTTTTTCTCTGAAAGAAATGGTTTTGAGCAGAACGACGTAAGGTTACTCTGGCCACCATTTTGATAATAACCTATAGTAGGGCAAAGACAGAACAGAGAGCCGGTTAGGAGGGCACTGCAGTAAATGAGGAGAGGGTTAGGAAAACTAGTCCATGAAGGAAAAACGCGCAAGAAATTGACAGGTCTTACCCAGTAAATGCAAACAGAGACCAAAGAAAGACCTAACCCTTTTCTAATTTCTGCAGAAGAACAAGTAAAATCCTTTAGTGAGAGCATTATCTTATATCAGTTGAGGCAGGCTACTGTTACAACAGATAAACTACAAAATTTCAAATGCTTAAGTTATACAAATTTATAACTCCAATAAATCTCTCTCCTCCAAATAGTAATTCCTCCATCTTCTGGCTCCACCACATGCAACTGTGGCCCCCCAGGTGACTGCAGAAAGGAAAAAAAGCTAAAGGATCTCACACATAAATTTGAATGGGCCAGGTCTGGAAGTGCCAAACCACACTTCTGCTGAAATTCCATTGGCCTGGATTCGATCACATGGTCCCACCTAAACTATAAGGAAGGTTGGGAAATGTAGTCCAGCTCTGTGCCCAGGAGGAAGAGGAAGCGATGGCATGAATAGCTACATCTTCTGTTACAACTGTGGATGTGCATCTGTTTCTACCTGTTCTCGTTTGCTAGCTGCCAGAATGCAATATACCAGAAATGGAATGGCGATTTCAAAAGAGGAATTTAATAAGTTGCTAGTTTACAGTTCTAAGGCCAAGAAAATGTCCCAATTAAACAAGGCTATAGAAACGTCCAATCTAAGGCATCCAGGGAAAGATACCTTGGTTCAAGAAGGCCGATGAAGTTCAAGGTTTCTCTCTCAACTGGAAGAGCACATGGCGAGCACAGTCACAGTTTCTTTCTCATCTGGAAAGGCACATGGTGAACATGATCAGGGTTCCTCTATCATCTGGAAGGGCACATGGTGAACATGGCATCATCTGCTAACATCTTCTCTTGGCTTCCTGTTTCATGAAGCACCCCGAGAACCATTTTCCTTCTTCATCTCCATGAAGCTGGTGCTTCTCATTGCTATGTCTTTCTGCTCTCTCTGAATCTCTTTCTTTCTCTAAAATGTTTCCTCTTTTATAGTGAATCCAGAAACTTATCAAGACCCACCCAAATGGGTGGAGACATTTCATCACCTAATCCAGCTTAACAACCACTCTTGATTAAATCACAACTCCAGGGAGATGATCTGATTACAGTTTCAAACATATAGTATTGAATAGGGATTATTCTGCCTTTACGAAATGGGATTTTGATTAAAACATGGCTTTTCTAGGGTACATAACACCTTTTCAAACCAGCACACTACCCATGTCTGTCATAAAACATTCCAAGTCCCTTCTCTACAAAGTCAAGTGCTATTTACTTTGTATACCCTAAAGAGCCCTGGCTATATGTATACACCACCTCTTTCCTTAAGTTTTTCTGAACAAGTCTAATTTTCCCTCCTACTAGTCCAGAAGAAAGAAGCTGAAACAAATGAAGCTGTAACAAATAGAATGACCAACAAATTTTGCTTTGGGGCTTATAGGTCACAATACTTTCATCATTTCCTAGTGTGCTGATTGCTTTATCATTTAGAAATAGATAGAGAACTCATTTAAGATACATTAAAATGGATATATAAAGCCAAAAACAACAGAGATGAGAAGCACCGCCTTTTAAATTACATATATGTGCAGAGTCAACTCTTGAGGATCCATGCCAAAGGAAAAGAAACATACATAATATTAAGCAGCTGACCCATTTTTAATTCCCTTGGAAATTCTGTCACTATTAACACAAGGATGACCATCTCCACTCAGTCTTATTTTCAGAAATGGCTTCTGTTATCGTGTATGCCAAATAATCTGTAAACTTTAACTGACCACAGATTACACCCATAATATAAACTGTTTTGAAAACACATCTTAAGCTATAATATAAAAACATGCCAGTAACACAGTTTAATGTGCACATTTCAGTCAAAGCCTACATTCTTTGGACAAGTGAAGCCATTTGATTATTTTGACATTCTTGTATACAATCAAGCTTCACATATTTTTTATCAAACATAATCCCTGGTGCCTCTCTCTGTTTAGTTATCATAATTTTTTTTACAATAGCAGTCTTCTGTAAATACCTGAAAAGGCACAAGATTTTAAAAACTAAAAGTGTCTCACATAACCATGGGAATAAGGAGCCCGAAATCTGTAGGGCAGGCTGTGAAGCTCATGACTCTGATGAAGGGTCTGGACGAACTCCACAAAAGAGCTTCGCTGGCCAAAGCAAGAAGAGAGCCTATGTCTTCTGAATCCTCCTTAAAAGGCTTCCAGTGATTAGATTAAGCATCACTCATTGCAGAAGACACTCCCCTTGGCTGATTACAAATGGAATCAGCTGTGGATGCAGCTGATGTGATCATGATTTAATTGCATCGACAGGCCAGCACTTGTTCAACCAGACAAACCAGCACCACCACCTGGCCAAGTTGACACATGAACCTGACCATGACACTGGTTAAACAGTAATTTCTGTCCCTTTGCCATGCTTTTATATACAGTACAGTTTTCTTTACAGTACAATATCTGGAGACCTATAACCTCTCTCCAGATATTGTATTGTAATGTCTCAAAATGAAAGAGCTTTAGAGACATCTAGTTCACATTTAGCCCCAACTCATCTGAACATATGAGGTAGTACTACAGATGCTAACAAAACCCAGAACCTTTAGTGGGATCTTTTTTTATTGTTTCCACGGAGATGTGATCCACCCAATTTTAGGTGATAACTTTTAATTAGATGGTTTCCATGGAGATGTGTCTCCACCCATTCAAGGTGGGTGTTCTAGTTTGCTAGCTGCTGGAATGCAATATACCAAAAACAGAATGGTTTTTAAGAAGGGGAATTTAATAAATTGCTAGTTTACAGTTCTAAGGCCGAGAATATGTCCCAATTAAAACAAGTCTATAGACATGTCCAATTTAAGGCATCCGGGGAACGATACCTTGGTTCAAGAAGGCCAACGATGTTCAACATTTCTCTCCCAGCTGGAAGGGCACATGGCAAACATGGTGGCGTCTGCTGGCTTTCACGTGGCTCTACCAAAAAGGGCCTCTCTCCAAAACGTTTCCTCTTTTAAAGGATTACAGCAAGCAACTCCACCTTCAGTGGGTGGAGACACACCTCCATGGAAATCATCTAATCAAAAGTATCACCCACAATTGGGTGAGTCACATCTTCATGGAAACAATCAAAATGCTCCCACCCAGCAATACTGAATGAGGATCAAAGGGCATGGCTTTTCTGGGGTCCACCACAGATTCAGACCAGCACAGTGGGGTTGCTTACTGGAGTCCTTTAAAAGGGAACTACTTTGGGAACAGCTTTAGAGCCAATAGAACCAACAGAGCACACACAGCCAGAGACCTCTGGAGATGAAGAAGAAAAACACCCCGAGGGGAGCATCATGAAACCAGAAGCCAGAAAAGAAAGCTCAGAAGCCGGAAAAGAAAGCTAGCGGACATTATCACGTGCCTTTGCAGCTGACAGAGGTGTTCTAGACCCATCAGCCTTTCGGAATATATCTTTTAAAGCCTGACCACTTTTCACTACTACCAACATGGTCCTAGCAACTTTTTCTCTCACCTGGACTTTGGAAAAGCCTTGTAAGCATCTCCTTGCTTCTGCCCTTCTGTACACCCTCCCTACCCTGACTCTATTCTTAACAAAGTCATCCAAGTATTCCTTTTAAAATTTGAGGCAGATGGTATCAGTTCTCTACTCAAACTGCTTAACTCTTCCATCTCAATTATTACTACAGTCCTCACACACTCCCAACCACTCTGGCACCTTGCTGTGCACAAATGTGAATATGACAGACTTGTTCTTGCCCTGGGGTTATCAGTTTTGCTATTCCTTCCAATGAGAACGCTCTTATCCAGACAGACACCCAGGCTTGCCACATCATTTATTTGAAATATTGGCTCAAATGCCTCCTTCCATTGATTCCCTAACACTTTAAAGTTGCAATGCCTCACCTCCCAAAGTCCTTATTCCTTTCCCTTTTTTTCTTTATAGGCCTTATTACAATCTGACTCACTATGTATTTCAGTTGCTTATTCATTTATTGTCTATCATCCCCAATTAGAATGAACATAAACACCATGGGAACACGGATTTTTAATTTTTCTGTTTTGTTGCCCGTTGAATCTCTAGGGCTTGGATCATAGGAGCACTCAACAAATATTTATTAAGTGAATGAGTGTACTTGGCCTTCTTCATATTTGAAGTTTCATAAACATGTACAGATGGGGAGATAGTGACAGGCTCCAAGGCAAATATCATTAAGCAGTTGTCTCCAACTCCCAAAAGATTTCGCAAATCTACGAAACGATCTGTTTTTATATGATGGCAAAGTTAATCTAAAAGAAAGGAGAAATTTGAAATCTTTGGTTCCCTTGACGTTTACATTCTCTCAAATTTGAGCTCTCATGTTCTTTGCTTTCCTCACATAGGCTCTCAAAGTTTTACATGAAACATTAAAACCTCTTGTTCAAAGTGCAATAGGATCAGGGCGTGGAAGGCAAACCCTACATGTGAGAAAAATTATCCCAAATCCACTCCAGCAGGAGAGCGGAAGAAATCAGTTTGCTGAACTGTTTCCCGCAGCAGTTGCTGTTACTAACCAGGAATAAAGTTGAAATTCGAGTATGTACAATTTTGTTCTTTATTGTTCTAAAATTCTCCAAGCAGGAGATGGAATTGCCCTCACACCTCAGTTCCTTTGGCAAGTTTCAGGTTCTCCTCTCAGGACCATCGCTGGGTCCGGCCTCCATTTTAGACACAAATCAACCCATCCAAATATCTTTTCAGGAGGAACTCCCTTCTCTGCCTCCGTCGCTGCCAGCCTTACCCTCAATCAGGGTTTTCCTCCTTCAGATTTTCCAAACACTCATTCCTGAGTCGCGCATGGCGACAGTTTCCACAATATTTCTGTTGAGCCTCGAGATGACCTCAGGTGATGGCATTTTTGCTTAGAAGGAAACGTAACGAGTACGAACTCCAGGACCAGTGCCCCGAAACAGCCCGAAATCCTCTCCCACCGACTCCGCGTCCTTCCGGGTAGGCGGCGCAGGGCCGAGGCCGGCGGCGGGGCGGCGAGGCCCCGCGCAGCTCACCGACCGCTCGCGCTCGCTGGGGCGCCGGAGGCCGGCTGCTCCCTCCCGGGCCCCGCCGCAGGTACCTGGAGGCGGGGGCGGCGCTGCGCGGCGTGACGCGGCGGGGTGGGGGAGCGGGCAGGTGACACCCCGCCTGCCTCCTCCCTTTTAACTCGCTGGGTCGGCGGCCGGGGCGGCAGAGGCCGCTGTGAGGAGCTCCGCGCTCGCGCCGCCGCCGCCCTCGCTCCGGTGCGCGCCGGGTGCCTTCGGCTCCGCTCCCAGGCGGGGTGAGTGGGGGGCTCCGGGCCGGCGAGCTGAGGCCAAACTTTTCCCGGGCGCTGAGGATAAGAGGAGGGGAAGGGATGGGAGGCCCTGTGGGGGGGCGGGAGGCGCCCGATGGAGGAACTTGGGTGCGGCGCGCGGGGTGTGTGGAATCCCGGGGAAGGAGACTCGGGGAGAATGGCCAGGCCCTCGCGTGCTGCTGGCGAGGCGCTTTGCAAGTTCTCGGACCGCGGCTGGCGCGTGGGGAGGGCGTAGGCCTTTCCCCACTGGAGCGCGGGGACGCCTCCCTCCCCTGCGCCTTCCCTGGTAACCTCGGCCCCCCACGCTCGCCCCGAGCATCCCAGAGGGAAAGTCCGGGCCCCGGCGAGCGCGCCGCGGAGCCCAAGACTGCGGGTCTCCGCCGGCCCCGGGAACCCGAGCCGCCTCCGAGCGCTCCCGCGCGACGCGGACCCTCCTGTTCCCGACGCAGGGAGGGGCGCAGAGGTGCCGGCCGGCTGGGACAAGGAGAGGGAAGGACGTCCTCGACCTCGGCTGCCGAGGTCACGTTCCCATTCCCGGGATCTGGCTACGCTAGGCAGTCCCGCAGAATTCCCGGGCCCCTTTCTCGTGGCTCCCTCCCCCTCGGGCGTGCTCGCGTCCTTGCGGCCGGAGTGAACTCGGGGCGCTGCTCTGGGAGCCGGGCGCCGTCCCTTTGGCTTCCTGAGCCGCATCCTGCGCTGCTGTCTGCTGCTGCCAGGGGAAGCGAGTGATGAGTGCTTGGCCGTAGAACAGGTCTTGCCGGAGACGGAAATAGGAACGCCTGTTGTTTTATCCTCCAAGGGATCTTTCTTTGGGAAATGAGCCTTTTCCAAAACCCTCGTCAGTCAGCGCTGATTCAAACTTGCCGGATGCCGAGGGAGCGCTCTTTCGGGCTCCCAGGGGAACTCGGACGAGAAGGATCGGTCTCTCCCCTTGCCCAGCGCCCTGTGTGTTTGGGAAAGCAAGTCCCACGCCAACTGAAGAACAGTCTTAGCAAGCAGAGTTCCCTGCCGCTGGCCTTGCCCCCCCCCCCCCCCCACTTGCTAAGAAACCCCCCTGGAAAGCATTCTGCCTAACCCTGTGTGCTCAGATTGCTCTTCCTATCACCTTTACTGCTTACCCGATGCTCGGATATTTTGTGGCGCCCACCCCTACCCCCAAACCAGCCTTCTTACTGCTCTTTTGCTTATTACTTTCTTTTCTTTGTAGTTCTGCTTCTACTACTGGCCAAAACTTGTTCTTTCCAAGGTCATCGAAGAGTCAGAAGTGTTTTTCCCCAGTGGCAGACATTAATCCAGTGCTTATGTGCCTGGCACTAAGTACTTGTATTAATTCTTTTTAATGCTTACAATGATCCTGTGAGGTAAATGATAATACCATCCTCATTTTACAGATGAGAGAACTGAGGCCAGAGAGATTAAGTAACTTGCCCAAGCCCTACACCCCAGGGAAATTCCAACCTAGGGGCTCTGGCTGCAGTACTGGGTGTCCTGACTACTGTATACTCTCCCAAAGTTCTTTTTCTTAGACCTTGTTTTCCTTAAGCCCAGGGCCATTTGAAGCATCATGGACACATCTCTCAATCCCACGCCCCTCTTCTCTCTTCCCATCTTGTGTGGCTCTGTACTGTCCTATTTAGACTTTTTTTTTTAAGGTCTCTTAGTACATTGTTACCTTTTTTTAAGGTCTCTTAGTACATTGTTATTTTAGCTGTTACCTCTCCTTATCCAGTTTGAGATTTTGTAATTTCCATGTATCTTCTACAGTTTCGGTGTAGCATCTGTCAGTGCACATTACTGTATTCCGTTTGGACTTGCCCTGCTTTCCCTCAAATCATCTCTAGTGAGTACCACTTGTTTGGGGAGTGCCATCATCATCCTGACCACTGTCTCAAAACTCAGTGATCTGGTCTCTCATCACCCTGGTCTCAATCATAGACTCTCTCCTAGACCTTTAGGTTCTCTTCCTTTTAATCTTCATCAGCCTCACACATCTCCCGAGTCCTCTCTTCACCAGCCTTCTTCCTCCCCATATCTGACCGTTCACTTATCACTTATCGTATTTTTTACTGTTTTCTACTGTTGATTATCTTCCCTGATAACATGTTTGCTTTCCACAAAAATGAATACAAAGAATTTAGGGCATTAAACCTTCAGGCATTATACTAGTGCCTGCCTGATAAATATTTATAGAAGATGATGCAATGTGAATGAAGATTCCAGAGATCAGGTTGATTTGTATGTTTTGCTAGAGAAGTCGTAGGTTTGAAGAAATACCATACATAAAATAGATACAATATCCGGTAGTTTAGTGGTTAGAATGCCTGCCTTTCAGGTGGGAGACCCGGTTTCAATTCCCAGACCATGTACCCCCCCAAAAAAAATAGATACAATACAACGTTCCCATAAACCAGCATATTATTCACACCTTGCATTAGTGTGTTACATTTGTTATAATTCATGAAATAACATTTTTATAATTGTACCATTAACTGTAGCCTATCATTTACACTAGGATTTATTGTTTTGCACAGTCCTGTGTTTTTTCTTTGAATTTTAATTCTAGTAACATATGACCTAAAATTTTGTGTTCACATGTGTAATTCAGTGCTGTTAATTACATTCACAATGCTTATGCTATCATCAGCACCATCCATTACCGAATCTTTACAATGAACCCAAATAGAAATTCGGTACAGTTTAAGCATTAACTCTCCATCCCTTACTCTTAACCCAGTCCATCTGGAGAAACAGATATCCAGGTCTTTTGCCCATTTTTGTATTGGGTTGTTTCTTTTTTTATTTTTGAGTTGTAGGATTTCTTTATATACTCTGAATATTAAGCCCTTACTGGATATGTAGTTTTCAAATATTTTCTCACATTGCCTAGGCTGCCTTTCCACGTTCTTGGCAAAGCCCTCTGAAGCACAGAAGTTTTTTATTTTATTTTATTTTATTTTTTTGCATGGGCAGGCACCAGGAATCGAACCTGGGTCCTCTGGCATGGCAGGCAAGCATTCTTGCCTGCTGAGCCACCATGGCCCGCCCGTTTTTAATTTTGAGGAATCCCATTTATGTTTTTTCTTCTGGTGCTTGTGTTTTGAGTATAGGTCTAGGAAACTACTGCCTATCACTAGATCTTAAAGATGTTTCCCTGTATTTTCTTCTAGGAATGGTACGGTCTTGTCTCTTATATTTAGGTCTTGATCCATTTCTACTTAATTTTTATATAAGGTGTGAGATGGAGGGTCCTCTTCCATTCTTTTAGATATGAATATCCAGTTCTCTCAGCACCATTGAAAAAACTATCCTGTCCCAGCTGGGTGGACTTGGCAGCCTTGTAAAAAGTTCATTGACCATCTCTTGCTTTAATCCCAACTCTGAGGAAAATCATTACTCCCCGCCCGCCCCCCCCCCATGTGGGATATGACATTCAGGGGTGAAAATCTTCCTGACAACATGGCGCATGACTTACGGGTATGAGTCTGGCCCTGGCATTGTGGGATCAACAACACCTTCTAGACCTAAAGGGGGGAAAGAAGTGTAATAAAATAAGGCATCAGGAGAGATCAAATAGAATCAAGAGACTATTCTGGAGGCGACTCTTGTACAAGGTTCAGCTAGATGGTACTAATTGTCATGGTTTGTTAAACCCCAACCAACGTTTGTTAAACCCCAACCAACATCACTCCTGTTGACTGTTTGTTTTCCTCCTGACTCTTAATAACATCTAGAACTAGAACTGAGACTCTACAAAGATTTCATGCTCTAAGTTTGCTTTTCTGAAATCTATAATTCCCAGAGGGTTTGTAGGTCAGATGAATACTGATACCCCGAGGGGCCAGCCTGTCCAAGATTATCAGTTGATTACACCCCCTATCCTTCAGTGGTCGTTACCCTTCTCAACATGAAAAACTAGAATGGGCATTGCCTTAAGATCCCTATAGATTGGGAGAGGGATCAGAGGAGAAAGAGGAGGTATAATAGAGAAAATAGGTTTTAACAAGTGAGTATGATGCTGAACCACTATATTAATATTCCTTCTAGCCTCTAGTGTTCTGGAGTAGCTAGAAGGAAACATCTGAGATATGGAACGGTACCACAGGACAAACTCTGGCATCTGTTCTGCAAACACTTACTGAAGTATGCTTTGAAAATTACTGCTTTTTCTTTCTTTGCTTTGCATATATGTTATACTTTACAATAAAAAATGTTAAAAAAGCTAATTGGCCATGGATGTGAGGGTCTATTTCCAAACTCTCAATTCAATTCCATTGGTTAGTTTATCTATCCTCATGCCAATACCGTTCTGTTTTGACTACTGTTGCTTTGTAATATGCTTTAAAGTGGGGAACTATGAGTCCTCCAACCATGTCTTCCTTTTCAAGATCATTTTGGCTATTTGGACCCCTTACCCTTCCAAGTAAATTTGATAATTGGCTTTTCTAATTCTGCAAAGTAGACTGTTAGAATTTTTATTAGGATTGCATTGAATCTGTAAATTGATTTGGGTAATATCTTAATAGAGTGTGGGCACTTGCGTTCTGACCAGAATGAAATGATAACTGGGAAGGGGGATGATAAGAGAAGGATACTGGGGGTGGAAGAGTCAGACACATTAATTGTTTCTTCTCATTCAAGGATGAAGTGAAACTCTACTTTTCTACCTCATTCTCATCAAAAAAGAAAACCAAAAGGCAACAAAAATGAATCTGTATATCAGTAGCTAAGCACGAACCCTGCTCAAGCCAATCTTAAAATGAAAAGAGTGTGAGATATTGCATAGCCCAATTGCAGGAACACCTGACTCGTCTGGACCATCTGCTTTGAGAGGGTTCATTATGAGCCCTCAGTTGCATAAGCCAGTCAGTTGCATAAGTCAATCAACTCCCTTGCCAAAATGAGACGAGAACCTACCAGCCTTTCTGTTTTTCCGGAATTATCTCCTTTTGCATGTCTTTCAACAAACCCAATGACAGTTAAAACATACTCTTTCCATCCTGCTGTCAACCTAGCTTGTGCACAACTTATGTTCTTCCTTAATATTTTTCATGGTAAATATAGAAAAAGATAAGGATATATATGATATAGACAAATTTTCTATGCTTGACATGGAAATCAACCTTCAATGTAATCAGAAAAATCAGATTACTTTCTGGTTATAACAATCATATAGACTGGCTTTAGGAATATGGAAAATTTACAACAAAAAAGAAAGCAAAAATCACCCATAATCCCATCAATGAGAAATCATCATTGCCAACATTTTGGTAAATTGCTTTATAGCCTTTTATTTAGGCACTTTATAAAAAGGTATTGTTGAAGTTTTTCTTGGGAGAAAATTTGGGAAATACTGAGATAAGGAGTAAGAACCATCTCCTAGTATATGTTTTTAAGCTTTTAAGATAGCATTTTCAGCATGGGAATTTTATTTCTTTCTGTTTTAAAAATTAATTTTACATGTATTTCCAAACATTTATAATTATAAATTACATTATAGTATAGTTTAGTATAGTATAAATTACAATATAGTATGTAATTATAAATTACGTATAGTATATTATAGAGAATAATATAATTAACTGGATGTACATTCATGCCAACACTTTCCCAATCTTATTTCATTTATAAATATTTCAATATTTCACCAAAAGGTAGTTTTAAAAAAAGAACCACAGCATGTTTTACCTAAAAATTTAAAAGTGATCCATTAATATAATCAAATATCTAGTCAGTTGGCATGAAAATAAAAAGAAACATAAAGCAAGTAATGACTAAAAGGGCACAAGTATAGAGATTTTTGGCTAATAAGGGTTGATAATGCATTTTAACTAAACTGTCAAAACAGTCACAAGAAAAGGTAAAAGTAATAGATACTTATTTAGCTGTATTACTCTTGTGTAGGTAAATATGAATATATTAAAAATTTAACAGCTTCTATTTTAATAATTTTGCTATTCCTTTATTCTCAATGTTAAATTTAAAATGCAGTGTTCACCAATACCACATGAATTATAAAAAATCCCTCATACATTTTTGGTGTTAGATTAGGGAAAAAGTGTGAACTGGGTATGTAAAAAGACAGTGGTTTAAAATGTTCCAACACAGTCCAGACTATGATACATTTAATAAAGTTTCCTAACACTATAAAGACCTGAAGTGGAACAAAAATGAGACAGTGCTAGGCATATACTCTATTAAATTAATAAAGCAGGGCAAGTCCATTTATTCTAAGGGTCAGTTTCAATAGTAGAAACAATTTCCATGCCCAAAGGTATATAATAATTTTTAAAGAAAAAGATGCAACAGTCTCTGGATAAGTTATTCCTATTAAACAATTATTGTGAGGGTGTAACTGAGGGGACACGAAATAGCAAGAATGTTTACTTGGCTGAGAGACTAAACATATGAGAGTCCATAAAATCACAGTGAAAGATGAGGATGGGAGTGAAGGAGTCCAGAACTGAAGCCCATGGTCAGGAATTCCATCTTGGCTTGAAACTTCATTGCAAATTACTGTAGGGACCTGAAAAAAGAAAGGACCTGGTCAGAGTGTTACCTTTGTGCTTGGCAATTCAAGTTGCTGGCTATTGCACTCTTGGTGGCAAAGAACTGATAGCTGGATTGTGGGGAAAATGCTCAATACAGTCCTTTAGCTGGAAAATGCTTGGTATAGTTTTTGGTAATTAGAAAATGTTTAACAGTTCACTCAAGCAGACTTGATTCATTTAAACCTAAAAAAACAAAGAACAAAACAAAACAAAAAACCCTTGTTAGAATAGCTTGCTGTTGATCTAACAGATTACTTTTTGTTCCTTGTTAGATTAATGAGACCTTCTAGCTCTGTTTGCAGGAATAAGATGACACCTAGAGCAGAATGAAATCCATACAGACTAAAATCAGCACCTTCCTTCCTTTGAAGGGCAAAATTTAAAACTTGGTCAACAAAGAGAGAAGGGCTTGCAAAGATATCAGGATATGCTGAACAAACAAAATGAAGCAAGTGACCATTACTCCGTTTTAATGAATCCTGTTATTTTTACTTAGTTTTCTTTTCTTCTCTTTTTTTTTTTTTTCTTTCTTCTGGGCCTTTGCCACTTCTTTGTCAGTTTGGAGTATAAAAGCTCAAATCAGCTTTCTCACTTCGAACTGGTCTTTCAAAGATTCTTTTTCCTCCAGTTTCTTGTTGATGCATCGTCAATAAACTCATCTTCTCACCAAAGCAAAGAGACTTGTTTCTCTGTTTGAGGGGCAATCAGGTGGACCTAACTGTTTAGGACCACGTTTTAGGACTATGAGATAAACTAGGCATGTGAAATAGGGAAGGATTCTCCTTTGAGCCAGCACAGAACTCGGAGAGAGGTGTGCCTGTGTAGACAGAGAGGAATGAGGAATGAGGACAGTGGAGAAATGAAGGAAAGGTCAGGCAGGGAATGGTCTGCATGTGAGGGAAGGATAGGAGACCGAGATGCAGTTGCTGCAAGGTTTGGAACCTGGAAATGTGGATGGATTGTGGTTGCCAAAATTGGTCTTTGGGACACAATATTAGGGCAGTGTTTCTGGGAATTTCTTTATTGATCATTATCTTCTTAATTATTACTGATCAAGTGACCAAATTACACATTCATTTGTAGAATGTGAGACTTTTAACAAAGGTCACTACCTTTTCTGGGTAACCCTTTATGATGGGACATTTAAAGGTTTAGAAATTATTAAGATATTTCACAGGTCAGATGGCTAAAACTCATGGTGGTGGGTAATTATGATTTCCCACAGCAATTATGATTTCTAGCCACCCTCCTGTCCCCTCTCACCGTCCACCTCCCTCCAATCAGAAGGGAAATTCTAAAACTGACTCAAAAGAAAATATTTTTCTTTGTTTACCTAGAAAGAAAGGCATTTGTAAATATTCACTCTGACCACTGTTTTCATCTTGCATCATCTGCAGTTTCTGTTTGTTGATGTTGAACTATCCTTGCTGTTTTTGAGAAGACCGTAGCTGGCGCTAGGGGGCCATGCACACAAAGACATTGTTGAACTAAACTACATTTATCTTATCCAAATAGAGAGGGAGAGGAAATGTGAGTTTTTCTGAGTTGTTATTTCTCGTATCCTTTCCATCATATAAAAATTATTTAACTTAAAAATATTTACGTAATTCTGTTTTAGCAATAACTAATATTTATCTCAATATATTGTATTTTACATACCTTAGGGATAAAATTAATTTGTCTCCTATCTAAGAAGGTAACTAGACTTTCCCTGAGAAAAACTTTGACTTTTACTGTGAGGTGGGAAAGCATTGGCCTATTTTAAGCAGAGAAATGGCATGATTTTGGTTATTTTTTAAAGGATCATTTTGGTGCTAAGTGAAGACTACACTGAAGAAGGACAAAGGTGAAAGTAGAGAAACTAGCTGAGGGGCTCTTGAAATAATCTAAATAAGAGAGGATGGTGGCTTGAACCAACCACCAGGATGAGAAGGGACTGGATTCTGAAATATTATTAGAAGATAGAGTTGTCGTGATTTGCTGATAGATTTGATGTACAGGTGAGAGAAATAGAGGTGTTCTCTTATATTCAAAGGTAGAACACGTCTGGAAGGCCTAGCCAGAATTCCCTAATGTCGCCATTGTCAAATTCAAATCAAACTGCTACTTTTTCATTTTCTTAGGGCAGTTAGAGAAAACTGTCCTTTTTTGAATGTCTCACTCTGGGGCTTTGCTCCTTCTTAATCCGTTTTGTCATTCTGTTTCAATCTCATGTGCGTTCGTTGTGAGCTTTGACATCTGAGTCAGAGCCTCTCTTAATGGTACTCTGGGAGACTTCAAAGTCCTTTCAGAGAGTGCAGTAGCCTTTAAGCCTCTTGCCTGATTCAACTGTGGTAAAATAGACATAGCACTACAACCACTTGCTTTCATAGCCAGTCTCTTGACCTTATCACCTGCAAATGTGCCAAGAAAGAATAATTAGCTATGATATCCCACCTTCAAACCATGGCCTCTGTTTTTTTGTTTTTTTTTTAAACTTGTCCTTGCCGTTGAAGGATTTCCATTTTCTGCCTCCATCTAAAGCTACCCCATACAGTAGCTACTCTCCTAAAATTCCCTACCCAATCCCAATCTGCAAACCCTCAACAGTTGTGCTCATCTCCAACTTTGCTAGAAAAAATTGACACTTTTTTGGTGACTTCTTTTTAATTTTTTTGTACCCATTTAATTGACCAGCCGTTCAATTATTGCCTAGTTTGTGCCAGGCACTGTGCTAGGCACATGGCATAGAGTGAACAGAACAGATGCAGTCCTTAAACCTTCCCGAATCTCACAGTCTGGTGTCACATACAGATGGGGTAAATTAGGCAAATTAGGCCATACACATGTAAGGCATAGAGGTAAATTAGGCAAACCTAATGGTAAGTGCTGCCGTGAAGCAATAAGGAGATATTCCAGAACATGAGAAGAGCCCTATTCCAGAATGGATACTAGGGAAGACCTTCTCTCCCCTTATAAACTCATCTACATTATACTCTCCTTTCTCCCTTTTCATCTTGAAGGATAAGGGATCATCCCTGTTCCAGGGGAGGAAGGGCCCTCCTCTGTTTCCATCCCCTCCCATTTTCTCCTCTGGATCTTCATTAGTTGTTTCTTCTTGTGGATCATTGGTTTCTCTCTAGTACTTCTTCCTCTTACTATAAAAATACTCCAGGTTTTACCATCCTAGAAATGTTAAACTTTCATTCTGCATCTCTCTCTTTTCTTCTAGCCTTTACAACCAATGTCTGCTGATACATTTTGGCATCTACCTTATATTTACCGCTCCTTTGGTCACAGGGACTTACAGGTTGGATCAATTCATCGGAGACTGTTCACGCCTATCACATTGGACCTCTCTGTTGTATTTGTCTGTGTTGATCCCTCTGTCCATCTTTAGAATTTTTCCAGAACTGCGTGCACTCAGTTCTCCTGTCTTTTTGAATCTTCCTTTTTAATCTTCTTTGTGAGTTTCCCTCCCTCATCCTGCCCCTTAAATGATGGAATATCTAGGGTTTCAATTCAAGGGTTTAATCTTAGATCACTGTTCTTCTCACTCATCCGTTGTTGTGGTTTAAATCACCATCAACATACGAATGCTTCCAAAATCTGTATCTCTAGCCTTAACCTTTCTTCCTGTTGCCTGCTGGATATCTCCACCTGAATGTCCCAAATACTCATCATACCTGAATTAAATTTATCTTCTGTCCCCAAGCCTGTTCCTTTTTCTGTGTCCCTTATCTCATCTAGCCACACCACAATCCTTATAGTTACCCAAACCGAACCTGAAACGCTGATGTAATGCTATTTAATCCCTTTATCCTGTTGCAGTGAATCACCAAGCCCTTCCTGTATTGCCTCATAAATATTTCTTGATTTTATGTCTACCACCACTGCATATCACCAAGCTGAACCCTAGAGTTAAGGTTTGCAGAGTCTGTGCTGACATGGTGCTTCTGGGTCACCTTGGGGAATGTCAGAGTGGTAGAGCTCCGACAGGATTCTCATTACATATTAAGCTTCTGCGTAATATTTCCCAACTTTGCATAGTTCACTTTTGAAAGCTTTATATGACCCATATCCCATTGTTTCTCATTTGCACCCCTTCTGCAGTGCATTTGCTCATCCTATTACTCCAAAGTGCCCAATTCTATCATTTACTAAGAAGTAGCTCAGATCTCACATCTTCCAGGAAGCCTTCTTATCATTCACATCTTTATTCATTTATTCAGTGGTATTTATTAGACATCTGTATTGTCTCAGGCTGCAGGCAACATCTCAAAGTGGGGGAAGATGAAAATATATCTAAGAGCATTAGAGTAGTGCCCCTCAAACTATCAGTGCTGATGGGCAAATTGTTTCTGCTCTGTTATGAGACAATAAGTGTCCTATTTCATATGATTAATATGCTTTGCACCACGTGTGACTCACCACATAAATTCAGCAACACCTGAACTGGTCTATACTTTGTTCAACAAATACCTCAGACTTGGATGTTATGGCAATGTGAAATTGTCATAAATATTTCTAAATGCTTATACTCTATTTCTGAATTTACCTTGTACCAGACAGGTAATAAACAGTTTTCTCGTCAGAACCAGTCCAGAGACCACCTTTGAGTAGCATTGCATTTCGAAGATTTGCTATAAATGCTGTGGCAGGAGAGGGGACAACTTACATCAGAAGCTCAGAAGAATCTAGACAGTTTGCCTGGATAATTGAGCTTAAGGGGAACAGAAAACTTGTTAGAGGATGGTGGAATCTTAAAAAGCGAGATATGATCACCAGCCAGGAGGGCAAGGGTTTTTAGTTAGGAGGAGAAATTTGAGCATAGAGAGGGAAGATGGAGGAGCTTGGGATTGCTGAGATTGAGTATAGCAGGAGCTGTGGAAGGAGCTAGTATAAGGCTAGAGATGAAGCTGGAGAGTCAAGTGAGGGTGAGGTTATTCATTCAGTGTTTCCTTTTTTTTTTTTGAGAATCAACTGTGTGCCCAGATCCTTCCTAGGGCCTTAGGTCCAAAGCCAGGCAAAGAGAGTTTGCTTTATAGGGCTTAGACTCAAGAAAGGGTGTTAAGGGTTGCCGAGGAGTTAGACTTACAATGTACACAATCTTTAAAGGATTCAAGGTGGAGCATGGCCTGATCAATTTAATCCTTAGAAAGATGACTCTGGTGGCATTATGAAAAATGGATGGCTCTTGAGTTAGTAATGTTAATTAAGAGACTATTGCAATAGTGGTAATTGTAGGTAAAAGATGATAGCAGCCAGAAAGTAGGTGCTGGGGATTTGGGGAGGTGGTGGAGGTGAGGGGAAGAGAAAGGTAGTTTTAGGAGAAATATTGCTATGGTGGTATCATCCACAGGTCTCGAGTGGTCGGTGGAGTCTAAGGATAACTTGCAATTTCTGACTTGTGTTAAGATTGGTGGTGTAATTCATTGGGAGAGAGTATACTAGAAGGGGCGGGATTGGAGGAGTAAGAAGTAGAGTCTGAGGATGCTGCATTGGTTAGGCTCTCCCACTCTGTGTTCCTGTAGTGCTTTGTACTAACCTTCAACATTGAATTGTCTGATACATTCATGTCGTTGTTTTTCCCATCAAACCGTGAAGCCCTTAAGAATGTATAGCCATCTTTTTTTTATCCTCTACACTTAGCACAGGGGCTTAGCCTGTGGAACAGGCCCAACAAACAGGGTTGAACTGAATGGAAACGTAGCATATTACTTTTCTACTGCTGCCACAACAAATTAGTATAAACTCAGTGGCTTAAACAGTACCAGTTTATTATCTACCAGTTCTGTAGGTCAGGAGTGCAGCTTGGCTCAGTGTTTCTCTGCTGTGTTTCATGAGACCAAAATCAAAGCATCTGTTGGCTGAGCTCTTATCGGGAGGTGCTGGGTAGAATCTGTTTCCAAGTTCATTGATGTTGGTGGAATCCAGTTCCTTGCAGTTATAGAGCTGAGGTCCCTGTCTTCTTTCTGGTCAGGGGGAGGCCATCATTAGCACCTAAAGGCTTCTCTCCAGTACTTGATTATGGGCCCCTAAACCTCAGAGCCAGCAGTGTCATGTGCAATTGTCAGCCTTCACATCTCTGACTTCTTCCAGCCAGAGAAAGTTCTTTGCTTTTAAAGGGTCTTGTGATTATATTGAGTTTACTTGGATAATCCAAGATAATTCCCTATTTTTAGGTCTGTAACTTTAATTATGCCTGTAAAGTTCTTTTTGCCTTGCAACAGTCACAGTTTCTGAAGTTTAGGTCATGGGTCTATTTTGAGATGGGGTAGAGGGGGAAGGGACATTATTTTCCATGCCAAACAGCAGTCATCCACAGAGACAAGGAGGGATTGTGATCGTGGTTCTTAAATAAGTATAAATTTTAGCGCCTTCCATTTGTACAGAAAGGCACAGAGAGACCATATCTTGACCATTATTGGAAGGAAATGGAAAGAGAGGCAGATCCCAGCCCTTCAGCTTCTACACTTTCCTCCAGCCAGCCATCTATTCGTCCATCCATCGCATTCATCTATCCCTTCTGTTCATCCACTGAGCTAGTCATTCATTCGCTCATTTATAAACATTTGAATGCCTGCTTTGTTTTGAATCTCTGCTAGGTTGGGAAATGAGGAAGAGAGTGAACTACAAAAATAGTAGCACCTGATTTCTCTCAGCTCATTTTCAGTATATTGAGGTCTCACCAAATTTTCTTAAATCCATTCTGTCTACTGACAGGTTTATCTTCTGTTAATTATGTTGTCTTCTCTGCTTAGTGAATCATGCTTTTGGTATGATGTGGCTTCAAGCTCTCTAACAAGTCCTCAGTAAATGTGTATAATTATGGCAATTACTCCTTGGTTTACGCCCTGCTAAGTGGGCCCATAAAAGTTAGGAAACTAATGAATATATATTGTTTTTTTACATTTTTAAACTTTCTTCAGATAAATAGCCACTGTTACTTAATTCTTATTCTTCCAGAGGTATTCTCTGTGTACACAAGAAAATATTGGTTTTGTACCTGGCAATATTTACATCTTGGTGGCTATTCCATTGCAGAATAGGTAAAGCTACTTCATTTTTTTACAACTGCATATGATTCCATGGCATGAATCTACTAGTTTATTAACAAGTCCTATATTGGTGAACATTTGGATTGTTTCCACTTCTTTTTCTATGAAAACATTTTGTAGTAAAAAATGTGGTACTTACACCTTTCACACAAGTGTGTGTGTGTATATATATATATATATATATATATATACACACACACAAACATATTTATGTATATAAATGTTTTATACTATTATATAAATACATATATATATATATAACATTGGTAGCTGCAATAGATATTGCTGTATCACCCCATAAAGTTCATGTTCCCTCCAGTAATGCATAACAGATATCCATTTGCCCAGCCTTGACCCACACAGCATGTTATCAAGCTTCATGATCTTTGCCAATCTGATAAGTTAAAATGGTATTTCACTCTATTTTTAATTTGGATTTATCACATTGTTGAGCAAACTTGTATATTTTAGAGCTATTTGTAATTCCTTTTCTATAAACCGTCTATTCATATCTTTTATCCCTTTTTTCTATAGTGTTGTTGGTATTTTTCTTATTAATTTTTAGACAGTCTTTATATTTTGAGTGAATTAGCCCCTTGGGGTTCTCCAGAGAAAGAGATATATTATAGCTATTGGCTTATGCAGCTATGGGGGATTATTATAAGTCTGAATTCTTTAGGGCAGGCTGCAAGCTGGAAACTCCAAAGAAGGTGAAGCTGAATTCCCCGAACAGGCCAGTGCTTGCTTGACCAAACAACTGGACATCATAAACTAGCCAACTTGACACATGACACTTACCATTTGTGCCATTTTGAAAGGATTATGTACCCTAGAAAAGCCACGTGTTATTCCTAATCCCATTTTGTAAAAGGCAGCCTTTTCTTCTAATCCCTATTCAGTACTGCATGTTGGAAACTTTAATTAGATTATCTCCATGGAGATGTGACTCACTCAAGAGTGGGTGTTAAACTGGATTGGGTGGAGACCTGTCAAGACCCAATTCCAGGTGGGTCTTGATTACTTTACTGGAATCCCATAAAAGAGGAAACATTTTGGAGAAAGCTGTAGATTCAGAGAGAGCAGAGTAGAATGACAGAGCCAAGAGAAAGCCACAATAGAGAATGTTGCAGAACCATGAAGCAGAGAGTCCACCAGCCAGCAACTTTTGGAGAAGAAAGTGTAGAAGGAAAATGCCTCCTGGGGAGCTGGAGAGGAAACTAGCAGATGACATTGTGTTCTCCATGTGCCCTCCCAGCTGAGAGAGAAACCCTGACCGTGTTTGCCACGCACCTTTCCACTTGAGAGAGAAGCCCTATCTTTCCCTGGATGCCTTAGATCAGACATTTTTATAGACTTGTTTTAATTGGGACATTTTCTCAGCCTTAGAACTGTAAACTAACAACTTATTAAATTCCCCTTTTTAAAAGCCATTCTGTTTCTGGTATATTGCATTCTGGCAGTTAGCAAACTAGAACAGATTTTACAGGGTATGAGATGCAAATGTTTTGCTTTTATTTTGATTTGTATCTTGACTTGGTATACTTAGGCTTTTGACATGTGCAAATGTTTAATTTTTAGTGGTTATTTTCATAAATTTTAACATTTATGACTTCTTTGTTTTGTATCATAGTTGGGAAGGCCTTCCTCATGTCAGTATTATAAAGTAATTATCTCATGTTTTGCCAATTTTTTTTTTGATATTTTATTTTGAAATAATTATAGATGCATAGGAAGTTTCAAATTTAATCAGAGATAGATATCCCATTACCCTTTACTCCATTTCCCCCAACCACCCGATATTTTTTGTTTCATTTTTTACATTTAAATTTTTGCTGCATCTATTATTTATTTCGGTAAAAGATACGGATTTCAATTTCTTTTTTTCCAAATGGTACCCATTTCTCATAACAGCATTTATTGACTGAATGTATCTTTTCCCCAGAAATGTAAAATACATGCTAGATTTCTGTGTGTGTATATATAAATATATATATATATATATATATATATATATATATATATATATATATATATATAATTTTTTTTTTGCATGGGTGGGCACTGGGTATCAAACCCAGGTCTCCCGCATGACAGGCGAGAACTCTGCCACTGAGCCACCGTGGCCCACCCATTGGTTGAGTTTTAAAATATTTAAAATATAATGATTAGAAGAGAAGCTGCCATAGCATTGTCAACATATGTTTTTCAAGAGCTACATTCAACCAGTTGATGTGATCAGTTCTAACCTTTTTCGAAATTCTCTTATGGTGTAATTTGGCCTATTTGTCTAGAATTGAAGATTTATTGGTCCTGGAGGGTTATAGGCTGTGCTGGGGTACAGCTGAGTAACACTCAGTCTTCTCCCTCCTTGAGTACATTTTAGCTTATGGATCCAATCTGTTCATAAAGCCCTTAGACCATGCGGTGCTTAGGTTAACCATGCATTTAATTCTAATAACACCCCCTGAGGGATGTATTTTATCTATCCACATTTGTAGGTGAGGAAATAGAGATCCAGTTTGCCCATACCTCGTATCATAGGGCAGGTTTGCAGAGCTCTAACTCCAATTCTGGCATTGCAATTAGTATTATCCCACACCAGTCTCATATATGCCTCAGGTATGTTTACTCAATTAACCTGGGATAAAAACTGCTGTAACTTCTAGGCTGTTTCATCTCTGCTTTAGCAAACCTAAAGGCTTTCACCATTTTTAGTCCCTACTTTTTTTTTTTTAATCAAAGGGCAGGGAAAAATTTATTGATTTTTTTATTTAACAAGATTTAGGTCACTACTTCTGTATCTCTATATAAACATCTTTTTCAATATCAGAACAGCAGACACGTAGATGTTGAGATGGGACCTATAATGCTTAAAACATGTAGGCCCTACTTTTTTTTTTTATTATTGTATACTATAACGTATGCACAAAGCAAAGAAATACAAAGCAATAGTTTTCAAAGCACTCTTCAACAAGTAGTTACAGGAGAAATCCCAGAGTTTGTCATGGGCTACCATACGATCCTCTCATATTTTTCCTTCTAGTTGCTCCAGAATATAGATATTAGAGGGCTTAAAAATTTTTTTATCATCACAATTGACTATTTTCCTTCTCTTTTTGTGGAAAATAACATATATACAAAAAAGCTATGAATTTCAAAGAACTGCACCACAGTTAGTTGTAGAACATATTTCAGAGTTTGACATGGGTTACAATTTCACCATTTTAGGTTTTTACTTCTAGCTACTCTGAAATACTGGCGATTAAAAGAGATATCAATTTAATGATTCAGCATTCATATTCATTTGTTAAATCCTATCTTCTTTGTATAACTTCACCATCAACTTTGATCTTTCCATCCCTCTCTTTAGGGGTGTTTGGGCTATGGCAATTCTAAATTTTTCATATTGGAAGGGTCTGTCACTAATATGAAGGGGTAGGGAGATGGAACTATCTAATGTTCTGGAGAGTCTAGGCTAGGTTTCAGGACTTATCTGGACCAAGGAGCCATCTGAAGATTGTAGGTTTCTGGAAAGCTACTCTAGTGCAAGGTTGTGGAATCTTACATATTGCCCTAGGTGTTGCTTAGGATTGGCTGGAGTGGTCCTGGTTGGGGGTTGGCAAGTGATGATAGGTAGCAAGGTCTAACTGAAGCGTGCGTAACAGAAACCTCCAGAGTAACCTCTCGACTCTATCTGAACTCTCTCCACCACTTATACTTTATTAATTACACTTCTTTTCGCCCTTTTGGTCAGGATGGAGTTGTTGATCCCATGGTGCCAAATCTGGATTCATCCCTGGGAGTCATCTCCCACGTGGCCAGGGAGACTTTCACCCCAGGATGTCATGTCCCACGTCAGGGGGAGGGCAATGATTTCACTTGCAGAATTGGGCTTAGAGAGACTGAGGCCACATCTGAACAATGAAAGAGGTCCTCCAGAAGTAACTCTTAGGCATGCCTATAGGTAACTAGTCTAAGCTTCTCCACCACCTACATAAGCTTCACAAGAGTAAGCCTCATGATTGAGGGCATGGCCTATTGATTTGGGTGTCCCTACAGTTTAACAGAGTATCGGGATTCCCTGATGGTAAGGTTTAATAGTTTCATATTTTTCTCCCATCCCTCAGGGGACTTTGCCAATACTTTTTGATTATCTGCTTCATATACTCGAGGATGTATCCAGGCATTACAATAATCTATACAGGATTAAAGGACCTCTTTCTCATTCTGTGCTCCCTGTGTTTCAGTTGTTCAAATGAGCTATACAGATAGTTTGAATTAGATTATGCAGTACAGAAAATTTCAGTTCCAGACCAAGTAAACCTTTCTTCCATTGGTCTCAAAGAGTATGTGTGGTTCTAAAATATAGATACAGTCTTCCTTACCCCTATGTTCTGAATTTAGGCCCTACTTTTTAATGAAAGATGATTTTAAATTCTCAGAGCTGACAATGATTGGGTTTTTCTGGTTTTACTCTGGGTATTGCTAAGCAAAAATAAAATACTTACTGTTTATTTAATTATGTGACTTTAGGAACTAGATTTAGATAGTTCCTTAAGATCTTTCCCAGATATGATTCTAGCTACACATTTTTTTTTATCTTGCTAGTCTTTTCCATAGATTTACATTCCCATTAGGAGGAAGTGAACAGAAGCATTTAAAGAATGAGAAGTATTTTCATGTGGGTTATTTAGAGTGAAACAGCCAAGAAATTCATTAATCAAACTGTTATATCTGTTAGAGGCAGTCATGTAGACTGGTTTTTGTCTAAAATAATAGGAGTCTTGATTTCAGTTCATTACATTAGTTTGTGAGCATATGTTTAAAGACCACCAGTTAAAATTCTGTATGTGCCTTGAATTTAGGGCTATGAGTTCACATACCCTGCAGTGTTCCCCAACAATTCCTTGACTATAAGCTATATTGCAGTCCAAGTAATACTTTTCAAGAGATGGGGATTTTAGGGGATAGAAACGAAGGCAGTCTTCAGCTCTGAATTTTCTACTTGCTGCTCAGAATCATTACTATAGCAAGGTAAAGTCTTCTGGATTATTTTGCCTGCTTCTCTTGGAAGATGGACCTATGTGGGGTCTCCATGGACAGCCTTCAAGCTAACTGATTTGGAAACCAAGTCACTCATTTAGTGTGTTTGGTGGGAAGGAGTTCGTTCTTAGAGGCTGATGAATTAATGCAAGACCAGCCATGCCCAGGAAACTGGTTCACTAACTAGAATTCCAAGTCATTAATTTAAAACTGGTCATATATATATATAGACAAAGGCAAGACTGAACAAATGTGCAATAGGGAATCCTGCTCAGGAGTTCTAGGTCTAGATGAGAAAATTGTTTAGTAAATTAATGCAAAAAGAGCAAGATTAATTTCTTTTCCCTCTCTAGAGATGTCTCTATCTTTTAAAACCTTCATTCACACCACTTTTGTAGGCAATGCTAGACAAACTTTGTTGAGCTCTTTTCCAACTGTGTTTTCTAGACAAAGGGAATCTCTGCCTTTCTGTTTGCATTTGGTTTTGCATCACATTCTGTGCAGGTTTGAAGTTGTCATGTATCTCAGGAAAGCCATGGCTTCTTTCCTAATCCAGTCTTCTGGGGCAACCTCTTGTTTAGGTTGGAAACTTTGGATTCTTTCCCTGGAGATGTGATTCATCCAGTTATGGGTGTGACCATTTGATTAGACGGTGATATGACTCTGCTCATTCAAGGTGGGGCTTGATTAGTGACTAGAGCCCTTTAAAAGAGGAGACATTTTGGAGAAAACACAGTTGCTTCAGAGCCAACAGACACATAAACATTTGGAGATGTTTGGATTGTGGACAGAGAGAGCAGATGCCTAGGTAAGGATCTTTGGAGATACAGAACCAAGTAGACATTCCCATGAGATGCTAAGCAAGCCATAACCCAGAGTCGTGTCCTGGAGATGCTAAGTGAAGGTGCACAGATGCTTAGAGAGGAAATCACTGGCATTGGAAGCTGGGAACAACAGAACAGGGACCAAGGACAAGCAGACATCAGCCACGTGCCTTCTCATGTGATAGGCATCAGCCTTTCTTGAGTCAGTGTATCTTTTTCTGGATGCCTTAGTTTGGACATTTTTATGGCCTTATAACTATAAACTTGTAACTTAATAAATTCGCTTTTTAAAAGCCATTCAGTTTTGGTATATTGTGTTCTGGAAGCATTTAAAAAACTAAATACCTTCCTTAACATATGTATTTTATTGTGGTAACATATATATAACACTTGCCATTTTTAAGTTAACTTGTATTTTATTGATCACAACATTTGCTTTCAATTGAAAAATAAGAATACATATATATACATGGTGTAACCTACACATCTCAATGTTCTTTTTATTATTCATAATATGTTTTTTAAAATTTTGGTAACATGCATATAACACAAAATTTCCCATTTTAACTATTTTTAGTTTTACAATTCAGTGGCATAATAACATGTACAATGTTGTGCTGTCATCAATACCATCCATTACCAAAACCTTTTCATCATTTAAAATAGAAATTCTGTATTCATTAAGTATTAACTCCCTATTTTCCCTCTCTCCAGCCCCTGGTAACCTCTAGTTTCTTTTCTGACTCTATGCATTTACTTCTTCTAAGTATTTCATATAAGTACAGTCATATAGCATTTGTCCTTTTGTGTCTGGCTGTTTTCACTCACCATATTTTCAAGGTTCATTCATGTAGCATATATTAGAACTTCATTTCATTTTAAGGCTGAATAATATTCCATTGTATGTATATACCACATTTTGTTTATCTATTCATCTGTAGGTGAACACTTTTTGTTTCTATCTTTTGGCTATTGTGAATGATGCTGCTATAAACACTGGTGTGCAAATATCTGTTTGATCCCTGCTTTCAATTTTTTGTAAATTCTACCTAGCGATAGAATTGTCAGATCATATGGTAATTCTATGTTTACCTTTTTGAGGACCTGCCAGTCTTTAATATCCTTCAAGCTCCATTTCACAGGAAGCAACAACCCCCCCCTTTTTTTTTCAACATGGGCAGGCTCTGGGAAGCAAACCCAAGTCTACAGCATGGCAGGTGAGAACTCTGCCTGCTGAGCCACCGTGGCCCTCCCAGTACTACTGTTTTTAAATTATTTTTATATACATTTTTTATTTATATATTTTTATTGATTCTCTATTTTTTGTTTCTTATTTTATAGACTTATTTTTTATTCTATATTTTAAAATTTATTTTTATTATTATTATTTTTTTTCAAATATTCTCTCTCTTTGTTGAGTCTGAGTTCACTCCCAGTATATCTTGGGGTATCTCCTCCTGACACTGAGACCTACTACAGTTGAGGTGTGTTTTGTTGTTTTTCATATTTTTATTATTATTATTTTTTTCCCTCTTCTGAGTGCATGGCCAGAAATCAAGCCTGGATCTCCCATGTGGTGGACAGCCGTTCTGTCACTGAAGTACCCATGCACCCTGGCCTAGCCTTTTGTTATTGTTGTTACAAACATTTAAAAATTTATTTTTCATATTAGGGATGGAAAACCTTATTATTTTTCAAGAATTTTAAAACAGTGCTTACAAAGTTATAAACATAGAAGTTATAGAAAAGGCTCACCACTACCCTCTGAATAAATGAACTAAATGCTTGAATGAATGAGATGTGTGTGCTCCCATTTCAGTGTCGTAAAATATGGTAACTTAGACTTGTACTTTAGGACTTGAATATTTTATCTCAAACATATACATACCATTAGTTGCAATGGAAAAAGAAAAAAAAATGGTTTCTTTGAAAACTATTCAAATGACTGGAACCTTGAAGGACAAAGGTTCCAGTGTGTGTAGCTGTGGTAGAGATGAATTGATAAAGATTCAAGAGGGAGAAAGAAAATATAACAGTAGGTCAGTGTATATGATTTTTTTGATGGAAATCCATAGGATTTGTGTTCTTTTTTTCCCTTGTAAACTGTTGTGCCTATTTTAAGGTAATGGTGGAATTATGTTCCGAGACATCTCTGTGAAATTTGCTCTTAGAGCAGAGAGGAGCCTCTGAGGTACATCCTTTCACTTGCACCTTCTTACTTTCATTTGGGAAAGTATAGCTCAGGGCCACTGGGTTAGGATGAGTTAGAAATTGAACTTAAATTTCCTGTCTTCCACATCATCTGCCTTGTTCATTGCACCAGATACACATGTCTTGTACTTTGCTCTGAGAACAAGTACCAAGTGAGACGTCTCCATTCTGCAATCCTCAACCCATCCTAAACCTCAGAAATAAATTACCTATTTAATAAACTAACAACATCTCTCTGAAGGTGGTCAGGTATTTTTCCTTGCTTTTCATCTCAGAATTTTAGCACTTGGAAGATTACTACCTGGTAACAAAGTTACTTTGCAGGAAGTAATTTTTATTGAGTGCAAACATAGTCTGGAGACTAGCTGAGGTCCTGTTCCTTCTGTATTTCATCTACTTTCCTATAACAGCCCATGAGGCAGATATTCCTAGTTCTTTCTTACAGAGAAGGAGTCTGAGGTGCAGGTTGGTCAATAAGCTTCCCCTAGGTCACATTGAGGGGAGGAGTAGGATAATGTTCCCAACTCAGGACTGGCTCCCTGAAAGCCTTAGGGAGTTTATTCCCTTCCCTGCCTAATTATTATTGTCATGGAAAGATGCAGTACAGAGGAGGCAGAGCTCAGATGGTGAACTGGAATGCTTTAAAAGCCTTGGGTTACGATAAGTGTGGAAAGCGAGATACCACATCTGACTTTTTCAGGAACATTAGAAAATGAAGTGCTGACATTTTCATCCTGCTGACCTAGCTTTTAATAGACCCTCAAGTTGAATTGTATGCCCTACATGAGATCGGGGCCTTGGTTTGGTGGGGCATAACTGACAAATCAAGTGCAAAAGGATACCTTCAGTGCAAAACCAAGTAAATACAAAACTTCAGATAACTGAAAGAAACCAACTTGCAAAATAACCTTATTAAGATAATTAACTGCCCTGAACACAGCAGAAAATCACAAAGCACATGAAAATCCAAGCATAAATAGCCCAGCCAAATGACCAGAGAGGACACAGAATATGGAAGAAGAACTCAAGGATAGTTATAAATAATTAAGAATATCAGGAGGACACTAGAAGAGCATAAAGAATAATTCAAAAGATTAAATAGAAAGATGGCAGATCTCACAGAAATGAAAGATACAGTAGACTGAATTAGAAATATACTAGAGACATGTTATAGCAGATCTGAAGAAGTAGAAGGAAGCATAAGTGAGCTAGACAACAGAAGAATTGAACTAGAGTGCACAAAAGAACAAATGGTAAGAAAGATGGAAAAAATGGAACTGGATCTTAGGGAAATGATAGATAACAAGAGGCAGACAAATATAAGAATCATTGGTGTCCTAGAAGGAGAAGAAAAGAGTAAAAGAGTTAGTTGAAGATTAAATTGGGAAAAACTTCCCAACCCTTATAAAAGACATAAATACACAAATCAGAGAGGCCCAACAAACTCCAAAAAGGATAAATCTGAATAGGCCAACTTGAAGACATATGCTAATCAAACTGTCAGATGTTGAAGAGAAACAGAAAGTCCCGTAAGCAGCATGAGAAAAGCAATCTACTAGATACAAGGGAAAACACACAAGACTGAGTTTGGACTACTCAAGAGGCACCATGGAAGCTAGAAGGCAGTGGTACGAAATATTTAAGATCCTGAATGAGAAAGTCTTCAAGCCAAGAATTCTTTACCCTGCCAAGTTATGCTTCTGAATTGAGGGAGATATTAGAATCTTCAAAGACAAACAAATATTGAGCAAACTAGTCAACAGGAGACCTACCCTACAAGAAATACAAAAGGGACTCCTATAAACTGGGAAAAAAAAAAAAGGAGAGGCAGATCTGGAGGAGGCACAAAATTGATGAGTACCAGTAGCAGTAATTTGAAAGGTAAAAAGAGAGAGAAGGAAAAGAAATGTATATGATAAATAGAAACTAAAGGATAAGATGGTAGAGTCAAGAACTGCTTTTACAGTAATTATTTTGAATGTTAACAGACTAAACTCACCAAATTAAAGGATATAGACTAGCAGAATGGATTAAAAAAATATAATCCATCTATATGCTATTTACAAGAGACACATCTTAGCTAAAGGACACAAATAGATTGAAAATGAAGGATGGAAAAAAATGTTTACAAGCTGCAGCCAAAAAGAAAGCAGGAATAGCTATACTAATTTCAGATAAAATAGACTTTAAATGTAAAGACGTCATAAGGGACAAAGAAGAACACTACATATTAATGAAAGAGACAGTTCGCCAGGAGGAAATGACAAATACAAGTGTTTATGCTCTCAATCAAGGAGCTCCAAAATACATGAGGCACACATTGGAAAAACTGAAGGGAGATATTGACGTATCAACAGTTATAGTGGAGACTTCAATACACCACTCTCCACTACAGATAGAACAACCCGACAGAGGATCAACAAGGAAATGGAGAACCTAAACCATGGGATAAATGAATTAGACCTAATAAACATTTATAGATCATTACACCCCCCCTCCCCCAAAAAGATAGGATATACATTCTTCTCTGCACACATGGAACATTTTCCAAAATAGATCATATGCTGGGACACAAAACTAAGTCTTTATAAATTTAATAAGATTGAAATTATCCAAAGCACTTTGAACACAATGGAATGAAGCTGGAACTTAATAATCACCAAAGAATCAGAGCTTTCACAAGTATATGGAGATTAAACAACATACTCTTAAATAATCAGTGGGTCAAGGAAGAACTTGCTAGAGAAATCAGTAAATATCTGAAGACAAACGATAATGAAAATACAACATATCAAAACTTATGGGATGTGCCAAAGGCAGTGCTGAGAGGGAAATTTATTGCACTAAATGCCTATATTAAAAATAAGAATGAGCAAACCTTGAGGATTTAGCCGTTCACCTAGAGAGTTTAGAGAAAGAACAACAAACTAACCCCAAAGCAAGTAAAAGAGGAGAAATAACAAAGATTAAAGCAGAAATAAACAAACTGGAGAACAATAAAACAATAGAAAAAATCAACAAAACTGAAAGTGGGTTATTTGAGAAAATCAATAAATTGATGGCCCTCTAGGAAAACTAACAAAGAAAAAGAGAGAGGACACAAATAAATGAAATAAAAAATGAGAGAGGGGTCATTACCACACATGAAGAAATTTTAAAAAATCATAAGAGAATTTTATTAACAACTATATGTCATCAAGCCAGACAACTTAGATGAAGTGGACGAACAAGCTACACAGATGCAAGAAGAAATAGAAGATCTCAATAAGCCAATCACAAGTAAAGAGATTCAAGCAGTAATCAAAAATCTTCCCACAAAGAGACACCCAGTACCAGAAGGCTTCACTGGGGAATTTTATTAAATGATCCAAAAGGAACTAACACCAATCCTGCTCACACTCTTCCAAAAAATTGAGGTAAAAGGAATATTACCTAACTCATTTTATGAAGCTAACATCACTTTAATACCAAAACCAGATAATATCATAAGTGGCCAAGAGAGATCAAATGGAGTCAAGAGACTATTCTGCAGGCTACTCTTATGCAAGCTCCAATTAGATAGTGCTAATTGCCGTGATTTGCTAAACCCCAATTAACATCATTCCTGTTGACTCCCAAGAACACCTACGGTTCAATCTGAGACTCTATAAAGGTTTCATGTACTGTTTGCTTTTCTGAAACCTATAATTCTCAGAAGGTTCCTAGGTCAGATAAATCCTGAAACTCAAGGGGACCAGCCTCTCCAAGATTATCTGTTAATTACATCCCCCTATCCTTGAGTGTGGACACCCATTCTCAGTGTAAAAGAAAAGGCATTGCCAAAGATACCTATAGATTGGAAGAAGTATTAAAGGAAAAAGAAGAGGTATAATAGAGAAAATGGAATTTAACAAATGAGTATGGCAGCTATATCACTATCTTAATATTCCTTCTAACCTGTAGTGTTTTGGAGCAGCTGGAAGGAAACATCTGAGATGGTGGAATGGTGGCACATGACAAATTCTGCGATCCATTCTGTAACTGCTTGTTGAAGAGTGCTTTGAAAATTATTGCTTTTTTCGTTCTTTGCTTTTTATACATGTTATATATATATTTTTCATACTCATTTGTTAAACCTTACCTTCTCTGTGTAACTCCACCATCACCTTTGATTATATGTTATATTTTACAATAAAACAAGTTTTGTGATAAAACCTAGGTATAGTAACCTGACTATTGGCCTTTTAGCTAGCACCCTCTGAAATTTCCCTAGTCCCATTTCCATGGACTAGAACAGTTTCTTAATTAAGCAGTTGAGAAGTTTTGAAGTTGGGAGGGAAGGAGGGGGGCAGTTGGAAATAGCTTACAATAAAAAACGTTTTAGGGCAGTGCAACAGTGGCTCAGTGGCAGAATTCTCGCCTGCCATGCTGGAGACCTGGGTACAATCCCTGGAGCCTGCCTATGCCAAAAAAAAGAGAAAGGTTTTATTTATTATTACTTTTTTTAGTAAGCTACAACTTATAAAACTAGACAGTTGTAGGGAGTGGTAGGAAGTAAAGTTGGATCAGAGAGTGGGGTCAGATAATGAAGCTGAGAGCTTGAGACTTAATGTGATTTATAATAGGGAATCATAATAGGTTCTTGAGAATGGGCAGATAATGATAAAAGTGGTATTTTAGGATTATTTTTCTGGCACTAAGATTAACCCTACTTAGGGATTTATGGGAAATAAGAGTGTAGGGATGCCCAGATACAGCAGTCTAAATATGAAGGGAAGTTGGCCTGGTTGTTAGTGGTGAGAATGATGGGGACAGTTTTCATCTAAGAAAAGTCAGAGGGATCTCTTAGCGCACAGGTTAGGGATGAAAGAGCACAAAGATGTTCCCAGTGATTTGGATGCAAAGAAGAGTCACTGCATTGACAGATGCAGAGTTGTTGGGCAAAGAAGCCAACTGGTGGAAGTGCAAGTGGAGCAAGATGAATTCCTTTTGAGATTGGGTAGGTCTCCCATGACAGTGAAATACCCACGTTAAGCTGTTTATTGGCATTTGGGAATAGGGTCTCTGGCATGCGTGAAATGTTAGAATTCATAGTAGAGGTTTGGCAGCCATTACATTTCATATTAGAAAGGATATCTCTACTGGAATGATTAGCTCAATAGGAAAAGAACGTTCTAAGACTTGACGGGAGATGCTCATCTTCATCACGTGGGTATGAAGAAAATAATCTGCTTAACAGAAACCATTAAGGGTTGAATGATGGAAAGGAATAAGGCCAGTCAGGAAAAAAACAAAAGCAAAACCTTTGGTTTCTGAAAACCAAAGTCAGGCCCCCAGGAAAGAAGAAGAGGTCGATAATGTGGGATGGTAGGACAATCAGGATATATGAGAACTTGGGAAAAGCATTTGGGTAGCAAGAAATAGGTCACTAACTTTTGTGTACAGCTTTAGTGAGAGAGGATGCCTCTAACCAAGGGGGTAGTGTCATGGTTAGGGACAGGTGTCAACTTGGCCAAGTTATGGTACCTGTTTATCTGATTGGGCAAGCGCTGGTCTGTCTGTTGCAAGGAGGACATCTCTTAGGATTAGGTCATGATCACGTCAGCTACATCCACAGCTGATTCCATTTGTAATCAGCCAAAGGGGAGTGTCTTCTGCAATTAATGATGCTAAATTAATCATCGGAAGCCTTTTAAGGAAGACTCAGAGGAGACAGGTTCCATTCCTGCTTTGGCTGGTGAGCCTCTCCTGTGGAGTTCATCCAGGCCATCGATCGGAGTCATTGGCTTCGCAGCCTGCCCTGTGGATTTTGGACTCTGTGTTCCTACGGTCACGTGAGACACTTTCATAAATTTTATATTTGCAAGTGTTCCCTGTTGATTCTGTTTCTCTAGAGAACCCTAACTAATACAGGTAGTTAGCAGAGAACAGTCATAAATTTCATCAAGCGCCACTTAGAGATGTAAGAACCCCCACTATGATAAGATTTACTCAAAAATAATCTGTCTCCCTTATTTCATTATCATATGCCTATTCCCTTTTTTTTTTCCATTTAGATTTTAGCAGCTTCTCTGCTCCAGCCTGCCTAAGGGTTTGTCACCATTATTTATTGAGCTACATAGGTCTCAAACATTTAAACTTTTCCTGTTAACAACACATGTTTTCTGATGAACATTAAATATTCTAAACAATGGCAATGGATAAGGATGATAGAGGCGCAACTTTGTGAATGAATTGTATATTTGAAAGTGGATAAAATGGGAAATGTATGTAAGTTGTCAGGAAAAAGAAAACACCATATAACTGTATAAGGTACACTCTGGGCTACAGTTAATAGTATAATAAAATATTGTTTCATTAGTTGTAACAAAGGTAAAGCACTCGTGCAAAATATTAATAACAGGGAAAGCTTTGTGCATGAGGGGTGGCATATGAGAACTCTGTACTTCCTGCATGATTCTTTTTTCTTTTTTCTTAAGATAAGTTATTTATTTATTTATTTATATTAATTAAATAAAAAATTAACAACAAACAAACAAAATATTAAGATATCGTTCCATTCTACATATATAATCAGTAATTCTTAATATCATCACATAGTTGCATATTCATCATTTCTTAGAACATTTGCATCGATTTAGAAAAAAAAATAAAAAGACAACAGAAAAAGAAATTAAACGATAACAGAGAAAAAAAAAAGATTATACATACCATACCCCTTACCCCTCACTTTCATTTATCACTAGCATTTCAAACTAAATTTATTTTAACATTTGTTCCCCCTATTATTTATTATTATTCCATACATTCTACTCATCTGTTGACAAGGTAGATAAAAGGAGCATCAGACACAAGGTTTTCACAATCACAGAGTCACACGGTGAAAGCTATATCATTGTTCAATCATCATCAAGAAACATGGCTATTCAACTCATTTAGGACAGAACAGTCTCTTCAATAAATGGGTCCTAGAGAACTGGATATCTATATGCAAAAGAATGAAAGAAGACCCGTATCTCACACCCTATACAAAAGTTAACTCAAAATGGATCAAAGATCTAAACATTAGGTCTAAGACCATAAAACAGTTAGAGGAAAATGTAGGGAGATATCTTATGAATCTTATAATTGGAGGTGGTTTTATGGACCTTACACCTAAAACAAGAGCCCTGAAGAAGGAAATAAATAAATGGGAGCTCCTCAAAATTAAACACTTTTGTGCATCAAAGAACTTCATCAAGAAAGTAAAAAGACAGCCTACACAATGGGAGACAATATTTGGAAACGACATATCAGATAAAGGTCTAGTATCCAGAATTTATAAAGAGATTGTTCAACTCAACAACAAAAAGACAGCCAATCCAATTACAAAATGGGAAAAAGACTTGAACAGACACTTCTCAGAAGAGGAAATACAAATGGCCAAAAGGCACATAAAAAGATGCTCAATGTCCCTGGCCATTAGAGAAGTGCAAATCAAAACCACAATGAGATATCATCTCACACCCACCAGAATGGCCATTATCAACAAAACAGAAAATGACAAGTGCTGGAGAGGATGCGGAGAAAGAGGTGCACTTATTCACTGTTGGTGGGAATGTCAAATGGTGCAACCACTATGGAAGGCAGTTTGGCGGTTCCTCAAAAAGCTGAATATAGAATTGCCATACGACCCAGCAATACCATTGCTAGGTATCTACTCAGAGGACTTAAGGGCAAAGACACAAACGGACATTTGCACACCAATGTTTATAGCAGCATTATTTACAGTTGCAAGGAGATGGAAACAGCCAAAATGTCCATCAACAGACGAGTGGCTAAACAAACTGTGGTATATACATACAATGGAATATTATGCAGCTCTAAGACAGAATAAACTTACGAAGTATGTAACAACATGGATGGACCTTGAGAACATTATGCTGAGTGAGACTAGCCAAAAACTAAAGGACAAATACTGTATGGTCTCACTGATATGAACTGATATTAGTGAATAAACTTGGAATATGTTGTTGGTAACAGAGACCATCAGGAGATAGAAATAGGGTAAGATAGTGGGTAATTAGAGCTGAAGGGATACAGACTGTGCAACAGGACTGGATACAAAAACTCAGAAATGGACAGCACAATAATACCTAACTGTAATGTAATTATGTTAAAACACTGAATGAAGCTGCATGTGAAAATGATAAAGGGAGGAGGCCTGGGGATATAAATGAAATCAGAAAGAAAGATAGATGTTAAAGATCGGGATGGTATAATCTAGGAATGCCTAGAGTGTATAATAATAGTGAAATGTACAATGTACAGATTTTAAAAATGTTTTGGCGTGAGTAAGAACAAAGGAATGTCATTATTGCAGGGTGCTGAAAATAGATAACTAATACTTTAAAATGTCACCTTATGTGTGAGACTAAAGCAAAAAATGTTTATTTGTTACAAAATTTATATTTTGACTAGAGCATTTCCTGATATAACTCATGTAGATAGTTTGATTGAATGTCATAAGTACTTGGAATCTCAGGTAGCACATGAGATTTTGTTGGTTTGTCCAGAGTGATGCCCCGATGAATCCCAGAATGATTTGATCAGTGACTGGAAAAGTATTTGCAAGCCCCCTTCGGGGAATGGTGAGAGTGGGGAGAAATTCAACTTTTCCAAGTTGAGTTCTTGATATTCTCACAAGCAGTGTGGACAACCAAAGCTATAGGCTGAGCCCCCAGGCTTGGGGGTTGTTCACATGAAACTTAACCCCACAAAGCATAGGTCAAGTCTACTTAAAATTTAGGCCTAAGAGTCACCCCCAAGAGAGCCTCTTTTGTTGCTCAGATGTGGCCCCTCTCTCCAGCCAACACGATGAGCAGTCTCACCACCCTCCCCCTCTCTGCGTGGGACATGACTCCCAGGGGTGTGGACCTTCCTGGCAACGTGGGACAGAGATCCTGGAATGAGCTGAGACTCAGCATCAAGGGACTGAGAAAAACCCTAGAATGAGCTGAGAATTAACATCAAGGGATTGAGAGAAACTTCTCCCCCAAAAGGGGGAAGAGTAAAATGAGACAGAGTATCAATGGCTGAGAGATTCCAAACAGAGTCAAGAGGTTATCCTGGAGGTTATTCTTACGCATTAAGTAGATATTACCTTGTTGTTCAAGATGTAGTGGAGAGGCTGGAGGGAATTGCCTCAAAATGTAGTGCTGTGTTCCAGTAGCCATGTTTCTTGATGATGATTGAACAATGATATAGCTTTCACAGTGAGACTCTGTGAATGTGAAAACCTTATGTCTGATGCTCCTTTTAGCTACTATATCAACAGAAGAATAGAGCATATGGAATAAAAATAAATAATAGGGGGAACAAATGTTAAAATATAGTTTGAAATGCTAGTGGTAAATGAGAACGAGGGGTAAGGGGTATGGTATGTATAGTCTTTTTTTTCTGTATTATCATTTTATTTCTTTTTCTGTTGTCTTTTTATTTCTTTTTCTAAATTGATGCAAATGTACTAAGAAATGATGAATATGCAGCTATTTGATGATATTAAGAATTACTGATTGTGTATGTAGAATGGAATGGTATCTAAATGTTTTGTTTGTTAATTTTTTTTAATTAATAAAAAAAAGTTAAAAAAAAAAGCATGGCTACTGGAACACAGCTCTAAATTTTCAGGCAGTTCCCTCCAGCCTCTCCACTACATCTTTTTAAAAAATTTTTTTTTTGCTTTTAATATTACCTATATGGTTGCTTTATTGGAGGTCTTTATTTCTTTATGCAGCTTTGATCCATTGTCTAATATCCTTTCCTTTCAGTCTTTTCTTTTTCTTTTTTTTTTTAGATAAGTTTTTGCTTTTTATATTTCTAATTTTTATTTTTGCTTAGGACTTATGTTGAGACTAGGTATATAAAGAATTCTCAATAGAGAATAAAGGGGAGCTAGGGTCAAGGAAAATTAGGAGTGAAGGGTAAGATGACAGTAGAGACTTGGGGCAGGGATTTTAGTGGTACTGGAAATGGTTTGTATTGCTACTATCCTTAAAGCTGTAGCTTGGCTCTTACGAACCCCACAAATGATGTTAGAGTAAAATGTGTAGGATTTACACCTAATGTAAGCATGATTCAAGGTTTTACTCCTGAATTTTCATTGGTGGTTTCACAAACTCCACAGTTCAGAATGGAAGAAATGTAATAAATATTGCTTCTGCCCAAGGTGGGAAAAAATGAGAAAAGTAACGGCGAAATTTTTTGTAATTTAAATGATGCAATTTAGTGGTGGGGCTATGTTTTTATACAGTAACTGGTTTTGTCTGATAATAAGCTGTATCAGAAGGAAGTTCCAGATGACAAAAGACTAATTCTGTATCTTTAGCTATTTGGATATCACATACTTGGAAATTTGTTTGGTGGTAAATATCTCTGTGGTAAGCTATTCTGAAAAGAAGCCATTAGAACTTAATTACTCTGGAGATCTTGTAATTTATTTGTTCCAAATATGTTTTATAAGATGCCTTTTCACTTTAGAAAAATGTTAGTTATATGCTGGATTTATGGTTAGGCAAATTAGTAATATTACCAATAATATTACTAATATTAGTAATTAATTAATTTTACAAAGGGAAAACAAAGGGAGAGGAAACATTTTATGTGCAGTTTGACTAATTATGCATGCATCAGACTTTGCAATGCTATGTCCTTCTATTTACTGTCCAGAAGAAAAAAACACACCGAATTTTTAGGCAATTTATATTAGTAATAGCAAAGGGTATGTGCCCATCTGTAGCAGTACTGAATTTTCATACCTTTTTATATTTCAGCAAGTATAACCTCAAAATTGAAACTAAGCTGGTCAGTAAAGCCCAATGAAGATAAAGGTTGATTTTTCCTTTGCATGTTAATCAGCCCCGATTTTCAGTTCCTGATCTTTATTCCTGGTATTTCATTATTCATTAGCCTTGCTAACAAAGTATAGTGAGAGAGTAGAAGAGATGTAAAACTTTAATTAGTTCTATAGAACTCAAGGCAAATGAATTACTTTAGAATAACACTGAATTGATACAGAGAAAAACTTACAATGCCTGGTACTCTTATTCTTAACTTTTGCTATCAAACTAACTGGTTTTTCTTCAAGCCATCTGGAATGGGTTAAATGGTCATAATTCACAGATTAAAATGCAGCTAAATTTATTCTTAAATTTAAAAAAAGATAAAGAACTGCTGACCTTTAATGAAAACACATTCCTCAGGTTTTTCTGTAATCAAATCCCATTACTGAAAATCTTTTGAGAAGATCAAGTACTGCCTCTTGGTAAAGGGCAAGAGTACAAACAATGCAACTAAACATAAATTTGCAAAGTTGACCTTGTAATGTCAGTTCTTTATAGATGAATATGTCTTATTTATGTATGGTTCTAGCTTATATTTGACATGGAGAAAATTAGGGCTTCGTGCTAGCCAGTACAGCAAAAGGTGGTCTTCAACTATGATAATTTCCTATATTGATTCATATCATCAATATTTATTCCTCGTCTCATCTCCACTGTGCAAGATACAAGGGAAGTAAGACATCCCTTCCCCACCCTATCCCGCTAGAATTTACGGTATTTTGGGTGAGGTAAGACTTGTCCACAAATAATATAAAGTGTAGTATGATAACTACCTAATACAGAGTTATAAGCAGGAATGAGAATCAAGATATCTAGCAACCAGAGTGGTACAGGTCTCCAACCAATCCAATTGGAAGCCAGCTAAACAAAACTGACCTGGCTGTCTCAGTGCACTTCAGTAGAATATCGGCTCTAGTTACAAATAACACGTTGTAGGATTACATGTTTGTATGATTTGGTAACTGATTTAGCTGAAGAATAATATATAGGTAATGGGCCAATCTTTCTCCAGTTTTTGGCAGAATAATGTTTCTAATATCATGAATTCTCCATAAAGGTTGTTAAAGCAGAAGCTTAAATAAGCAGTAGACAAAAATTAAGCGATAGGATTAGAACAGCCCCTATGTGTATAAAAAAAAAAGCCTTTAGGGATGTGGGATATAATAAACTCAGCGTCTCCGTTCCCCTTTAGTAGGGGTTCCTGTGTCAGAAACTGACTTGTGAATAGGAAATGAAGGTGTGTTAAGCATCGATACATAGCAGGAAGGTGACCCCAAGGACACTGTTTTAGTTTGCTAACTGCCGGAATGCAATATACCAGAAACAGAATGACTTTTAAAAATGAGAATTTAATAAGTTGCTAGTTTACCGTTCTAAGGCCAAGAAAATGTCCCAATTAAAGCAAGTCTATAGAAATGTCCAATCTAAAGCATCCAGAGAAAAATACCTTGGTTCAAGAAGGCCGATGACCTTCAGGATTTCTTTCTCAAGTTGAAGGGCACATGGCGAACACAGTCAGAGTTTCTCTCATCTGGAAGGGCACATGGTGAAATGGCATCATCTGCTAGCTTCTTCTCCTGGCTTACTGTCCATGGAGCTCCCCAGGAGGCATTTTCCTTCTTCATCTCCAAAGGTTGTTGGCTGGTGGACTCTGCTTCTTGTGGCTATGTCATTCTGCTCTCTCCGAATCTCTCTCCAAAATGTTTCCTCTATTATAGGACTTCAGAAACTAATCAAGACCCACCCAAATAGGTGGAGACATGTCGTCACCTAATCCAGCTTAACAACCACTCTTGATTTGGTTATATCTCCAGAGAGACGATCTAATTACATACAGTATTGAATATTGAATAGGGGTTATTCTGCCTCTACAAAACAGGATTTAGATTAAAACATGGCTTTTCTAGAGTCCATACATCCTTTCAGACCAGCACAGACATAGCCCCAGGAACTGACCCGCAGGGGTTGATCTCCCTCTGTAGTTCTTCTGTCCCAAGTACTGTTCTCCATATTGTAAGAAATACTCTATTTCATTTTTTTATTTAAAAAAATTTTTTTAATTTATTTATTTTTTATTTATGATACATTACCACATACAAATACAAACATTCTTACCATATGATCATTCCATTCTTGATATATATAATCAATAACTCACGCTATCATCACATAGTTGTATATTCATCATCATGATCATTTCTTAGAACATCCGCAACAATTCAGAAAAAGCAATAAAAAGAAAACAGAAAAAAATTCATACATACCATACTCCTTACCCCTCCCTTTCATTGATCATTAGCATTTCAATCTACTAAATTTATTTTAACATTTGTTCCCCCTATTATTTATTTATTTTTAATCCATATGTTTTACTTGTCCATCGATAAGGTAGACAAAAGGAGCATCAGACACAAGGCTCTCACAACCACACAGTCACACTGCGACAGTCATATCATCATACAGTTATCTTCAAGAAACATGGCCACTGGAGCACAACTTTATTTCATTTTTAAATACTTAAAACATTCATTTAAAGATTCATTTCTGTTAGTAAACCTTGTCTTAAACAGAAAACCATAATGCAGTATTTCTCAGTGTAGTTGAAGGATGCCTTGAATGAGATTGCCTGTGTGGGCAAGCCCCTGGATATAACCCTTTTCAACAGTTAATTCAGGAAATTCTAAAGCTTAAGATTGACTTTTAATGATAGAGTGGTTTTCTTTCCAGTGTCTAACCAACATGAGATGCAGTTTAATAAGTTGATTTTGTTTGTTTGATGGAGTTAAGTACTTGTGTACTTGGAACATTTTTGGCACAAGGTCAAGGCCTTGGTGGATAACTGTTTTGAGGGATTTGGGGCTGAATGAGATACACCTAAATAAGGTATATCTTGAGGCCCTAGGGAAGGGATTCTCTTTCCTTCTGTTGTGTTGAATGTCCCTCTATTTCTTGGAGCCAAAACTCCAGCTAAAACTGTACTTACCCAAATTGTGGGTCAAGCTAGAGTTTGTGGCTTGTCTAGAAGACTAAATACCAAAAGTTTTAGGTATTTTAGGTATACTAAAGTTTTGTAATACTTTATTTCAATGGAATATTTGCTTTGAATTTTCAAATTCAAAAACAAATTCAAATTCAAAAGCAACTGGAATACAAATGTGCTCTAGAAACCCAGCTGATTGATTATAGGTTGGGTAAAGCTGTAGAAATAGGAACTCTTTCTTGACTGTTGTCCTTGCAGTGTGGTCAGGGGAGCTTCACTTGGAAATCTGGTTCCTTTATTTTCCAGCTTTGTCTTGACCTAGGAAAACAGAGCTCTTCTCTTAGGCCTATACACATGAACTGACAAAATTTCAATCTCTTTTTCTCCACGACCAACTTTTCCTTGTCTTGCAAATATATTCAGGATATTTTTATCCTTGAAAGAAATCTGTCTTTGACCCTACCATCTTTTCCCTGCTCCTATAAATACCTTGAGTAACAGACAACATAAGAATCCAGAGTTGTTGGGTCCAACACTTTACTGGAAGATCCTTCAGAGCTTCAGTCATCTCATCTGGACAAACCCTAGGGGTCCTTCCAGCTTGAGGCTTCATCAAGGATAAAATTTATGTACATCTGAAGTAGCTACTTTCAATGCCTCCTCAATTCTTAGAGACTTGGATTTGATTTTTTACCATTCAAATATTCAGTAACCATAGAGGTTTACAAATTATTATCTAGTTACAGAGTTCAATAGTTTATTTCTTCATCCTCATTCATTCAACACTGGAGAGTTATGTTGCTTCCTTAATTTCTTTGACACTACAATTACTAATTGGCAGCTTTACCATTCTTTTTTTTCTTCCCTGTTTCAGCATTTTTTAATGGACTCTTTAAACATATACAAAAGTAAAGATATATAATTAGCATCCATATGCCATCATCCATCCTCAAAAATTATCAACATTTTGCCAATCTCTTAACATTCCTTTTTAAAGAAAATACAATCACTTTGTTTTCATAAAATAGCACATAATTTAGAGGATTTAAGCAATGGAAGAAAGTACAAAAAAAAAGAGTTTGTTTGTTTTTAATATATCATCTGAAGTCCCATCACATAGTAAAAAAACATCATTATCATTGTTAGGCCGGCATCTCTCCAGATATCTTTTTACAGACGAATCCAATGAAATGCTGATGCTAGCTGGCTGGTTGGATAAGACAGATGCATTCTTATAAAATCAATCATAGGTACTACCTGTAAATAAGAAGAATTAAATTTAATTTTACTTGACTTTTTAGAAGACTGAAAAAAAAACTGAAATGAATCTGCAGAAATTGCTGAAGTTCAAATAATGTTCCTTTACGCAGATGAGCTTTTTTTTATTTTTTGGTTTGAAAGTTTTGTTTATTAGAAACAGGACATTAGTAAATTGGGCAATAAACAGTAAGCAAATAGCTCTAAGTATTCCTCTCAAGGCACTAAAGTCCCTCAAATATGAAAGGATCTATTAAAGCAATTGAGTCCTAAGGCACAAAGTATTATGTGTTTTTTTTAACATTTTTTTAAATTATAAAATATAACATATTTACAAAGCAAAGAAAGACAAAAAGCAATAATTTTCAAAGCACACTTCAACAAGTAATTACGGAACAGATCCCAGTATCTGTCAAGGGCTACCATTCCGTCATCTCGGATGTTTCCTTCTAGCTGCTCCAAAACACGGGAGGCTAGAAGGAATATTAATACAGTGATTCAACTGTCATACTCATTTGTTAAATCCTGTTTTCTCTGTTACATCTCCTCCTTCTCCTTTGATCCTTTTCCCAATCTATAGAGATCTGTGGACAATGCATGTTCCTTTTCCACACTCAAGGATAGGGGATATAATTAATTGATAATCTTGGAGAGGCTGGTCCCTCTGGGTTTCAGGATTTATCTGACCTAGGAATCCTCTGGGAATTACAGGTTCCAGGAAAGCAAACTTGGTGCATGAAACCTTTATAAAGTCTCAGGTGAACCCTAGGTGTTCTTGGGAGTCAACAGGAGTGATGTTGATTGAGGTTTAGCAAACCATGGCAATTAACATCATCTAACTGAAGCTTAGTAAGAGGAGCCTGCAGAATAGCCTCTTGACTCCTTTTGATCTCTCTTGGCCACTTATGCCTTATTTTGCTACACTTCTTACCCTCCTTTTGGTTTGGAAGGCATCGATTCCACAGTGCCAGGGCCATACTCATCCCCAAGAGTCACACCCCACATTGTCAGGGAGATTTTCACCCCTGAACCTTATGTCTTATATAGTGGGGAGGGTAATGATTTTCCTTGCAGAGTTGGGCTTAGAGAGAGAAAAAGGCAACATCTGAGCAGCAAAGAGGTTTCCTGGAAGCAACTGTTAGTTCTTTTTATGGATAGTCATAGCTTCTTCCCTACAGAAATAAATTTCTTAAGGGCGAGCCTCAAAGTCAAGGGCTTGGCCTATTTTCTTGGGCGTCCCCAGTGGTTGGGAGGGTATCCGCGGTTGCCCAGATGGGAAAGTGTTTTGATTTTTTAAAAGTCTTTTTCTTTAATTGTAAATGTATCTTTTAATGAAATGGGTGAGATTTTTGCAGTTAGTTTGCTCATGCATGAATGAATATGGATGAATATGACATTGTTAAAAAGTGGCACAGTTCAGCATCTTTTTTTGTTTTGTTTTTCTTTTTTTGTGAAAAATAACATCTATACAAAAAAGCAATAAATTTCAGAGCACATTGCCACAATTAGTTGTAGAACAGATTTCAGAGTTTGGTATGGGTTACAATTCCACAGTTTTAGGTTTTTACTTCTAGCTGCTCTAAGATGCTGGAGACTAAAAGGAATATCAGATTCAGCAGTCATACTCGTTTGCTAAACCCTACCTTCTCTGTATAACTCCACCATCACCTTTGGTCTTTGTCCCACTCTTTAGGGGTATTTGGACTATGCCCATTCTAACTTTTTTTATGTTGGAAAGGGCTGTTGATAATATGCCAGATGGGAAAGTTTGATAGTTCCATATATATATGTATATATATATATATATTAATTTTCCTTTGAACTTCAAGGGACTCTACCAGTACTTTTAAATTATTGGCCCACCATAATTGAGATGTATCCTGGTATTAAATTAAGATATAAGTCTCATTCCTGATCTGGACTCCAAGAGTTTGGGTTGTTTAAACGAGCTATCCAGGTAAGGTGATTTAGATTCTGAGTTAAAGAAAATTTAGGGTCTAGACATAATAAACCTCTCTGTCTTTCATCTCATATAGTAGGTGAAGCGCTATCATCTTTTACCCTTATTCTAATTTATCTTAGACCCAGTCAGATTGGCTTCATTTTAAACTCTAATTGAGGGCTGTTCTCTTTTTCAGTTACTTTAACGTTTTTATATATAGCTATGCTAATTTTCAGGGCTGCAGCACTCCATTTCTGGGTCTTAGGTGTCACAGAGTTACTCAAAATTGCAGGGAAATACTAGCAGATACACATATAGCCCAGTGTCTCAGAATCTAAATATACATTTACAACTTCAGACTAAGTGTGACAGCTATAAGGGCTTACAATTTAGGCTCCCATTTTCTTATAAGTATTTTCTGAAAGAGACCTTAGCATATTTGTTCTTATGTTTCTGGCTTATTTTGCACAAAACATTGTTCCCAGGGTTTGTTCAGTTTATTGCGTGCTTCTCGACATCCTTCTTTTTTTTTATAACCACACCACATTCCATCATATAAATGTTTCACAGTTTGCCATTTTACTTCTCAGTCATTGTACCCTTTGGCTCCCTCCATTTATTGGGCAACATGGATAATGTCCAAAATAAACAAACCATGACTTAAAATATCCTCACTTGGTTGTACATCAGCAGTACTCTCAATTTTAGACCATTTTCATTGGTCCATAACAACAAAGGACCAACAAACACAGTGTCACCAACTATCAAATCAAAACTGCTTCTCATCACTTGTCCTTCCTCTCCAATCAGTTGGCCCTGGTAGTGCTGTGGTACTGTTAATGTCTTCCTGTTAACTATTGGCCATTGCATGCATTTTTAGTTTTCTCCTTATATCCCTCTACTGTTGACTTTTTGTTCACTATCGAATCTTTGAAATAGTTCATATGAGAACTTGTAATTGTAGATTTAGTCAGTGGGATACAGGGCACTATATATCCCCTTTCAATCACATTTACCTTCACTATGGCAGTATTACTTATAACCCCACTGATTAGTTACCATCAGTTCTATCCGTTCCCTTGTATTTAGGTTCAACCTGTTTGGGTTAGCCTTTCCTCAATCTCTAGCTTTTGTGTACCTCTAGGTCTGCTATATTCTACAGTGTAACCTCTGAGATTATCTTTACCAGAGTCATAAAAGCAAAATCAGACAGTATCTGTCCTTTTCTGTCCGACTTATTTCAGTCAGCATTATGTCTTCAAGGTTCATCCATGGTGTGATATGCTCTGGGATCTCAAATCGTCTTACTGCTGCTTAATATTCTACTGTTTGTATATACCGTATTTTGTTTATCCACAAATTTCTTAAGTGAGCTTTTAAAATTATGAAGAGAGATTGTGAAAGACATTAAAAGGTTGCAGTTATTCTTTCTTTAAAGAACTATTTTAGACCATCTCAATTTCAGGCCTTATTAAGTGACTTACTGATAGGAAACATAAGATTATTAGCAATCGGGCGGGCCGCGGTGGCTCAGCGGGCAAGAGTGCTTGCCTGCCATGCTGGAGGACCCCGGTTCGATTCCCGGCCCCAGCCCATGTAAAACAAACAAACAAACAAACAAAATATAATAAAAAATAAAGATGTTTCCCTTTCTTCTATCCTTCCTTCCTTCTCTGTCTTTCTTTAAAAAAAAAAAAAAAAAAGATTATTAGCAATCACACTTCTTTCTTCCACTCCCTCCCCCACCTTTCAAATTTTGTCAGTTAAGTTATTTTAATGTGGGGAGGCAGTGTAATGTAGTGGTTAGCGGAACCTGGGCTCAGTAAGCAAACCACCAAGTCCAGTTCACCATGTAGGGATTGTGTAACCTCAGGCAGGTTTTGGAACCTATCCATTGAGTAAGGATCATTATAACTTCCTCATAGAGTTGATGGGGAGCATAAATGAGTTAATTAACATTAACTCATAACAGATGAGTTAACATTATGGTATCCAATAAACATTCACTGAATGTTTCTTTAGTTCTATCTTTATGTGTAGGAGTTTAAAATACTTAAAATACTCTATTTTGTAATCAGTAATATTCTTTTCTACACTTAAATGGATTCTGCCTACCACCAGGTTTTTTTAAAAAAGGCTTCTCCATTCCTGAATTATTTTTTTATTCATATCTATATTGACTAGACTTCTGTCACCGTATAGTTGTTTCAGGAAGGCTAATGGATGCTGTTCTAGTTTGCTAGCTGCCAGAATGCAACACATCAGAGACGGATTAGCTTTTAATAAAAGGGGATTTATTTCATTAGTTCTTCAGAGGAAAGGCAGCTAACTTCCATCTGAGGTTCTTTCTTACATGGGAAGGCTCAGGGTGATCTCTGCTGGCCTTTTCTCCAGGCCTCTGGGTTCCAATGACTTTCCCCAGGGTGATTCCTCTCTGTATCTCTGAAGGCTTGGGTTGAGCTGTGAGTGCTGAGATGAGGTGTGCCGAGCTGCTTGGGCTGTGCTACGTTTCACTCTCTCATTGAAGCACCAGCCAATTAAGTCAAACATCACTCATTGCAGCAGGCACGCCTCCTAGCCAACTGCAGATGTAAGCAGGAACAGATGAGGTTCACATGCCATCCACTCATGTCCACAGCAATATAACTAGGCATCTTCACCTGGCCAAGTTGACAATTGACTCTAACTACCACAGATGCTATATCCCTGATGTTCTTCCATTTTTGACAGGCTATTTGTGCTACCTGGATACTTGAACAAGATCTTAGGTATAATATTCTGGATTAAGCTTTGTTTATTTCAAAACTTTGTAGCTATTAATACATTTGACATTTAATATTGCTTTGGAATTGGCTGATGATGGAGCCTAAATTTCTTCTCCCTTGTATATAATTTTCCTTTTTTTTCTTTTTTGGTGTTTCATGAAATTCTGTTTTTAAACAGCAGAACTTTATTCTCTCTCAGTTCTGGAGTCCAGAAGTCTGAGATCAAGGTGTAGGCAGGACCCTTTGAAAGGACTGGGCTTAGAGAAGACTCCTTCCTTGCTTCTTCCTTCTTCTGGCTTGTGGGGGTGTAACTCTTGATATCAGATTCCATCTTCACATGATTGTCTTCTCTCAGTGTTTCTCTGTGTCTTTTCTTCCTCCTCTTCTTAAATTTTTTTCTTTAATTTTTATTAACAGATCTTCATATACATACAGTCCATGCATGATGTACAAATAGTGGCTACAATATCATCACATAGTTTTGTATTCATCACCATGATCAGCTTTAGAACATTTGCATAACTCTAGATAAAGAAATAAAAGGAAAAAGAATCATATGCACCATACCCCTTAACTTAATCCTTCTTAATTTTTTAAATGAGGAATTTCTTATGTTATAGGAATGGAGAGACATCAACGCCATCTTGCAAACATAATCTTTTTAAGCTTTAATTACATCCATAAAGTGGATATAATAGTACCTCACTGAGAGAATTCCTTACAACTCCTATCAGTCCAGATTACCCCAGGGACTCTTCAGCAGGTATTAGTATTTCCTTGATGGCACTAACAGAATTCTCAAGTAGTTTGGTTTCAGAGGGTAGAAGGCTTGCTTCCAGCTTGGTAGCATTCTGGCTGGTTGACTGGCAATCCTTGGTTTGGCTTTTTTTATTTGCTTTTCTTTTTCTTTTTAGTTTTTAATTTTTTAAAAATTTACATTTGGTAAAATTAACACTTTGATTCACTGTTCTGTGAGTTATAGAATCATGTAAGTACCACCACAATTAAGATGCAGACATTTTCACCATCTGAAAAGTTTCTCTTGTGCTGCCCCTTTGTAATTAACCCCTCACCCTACCTTCAACCTATGGAAATCACTAATCTATTCTCTATCTTTATCATTTAGCTTTATCCAGAATATCATATAAACAGGATTGTATAACATGTAGTTTTTTAAAAATTTATTTATTAATTATAAAAATTAAGAACAAACAAAAACATTAACATAATAATTCCATTCTACATATATATTCAGTAATTCTCGATATCATCACATAGTTGCATATTCATCATTTCTTAGAACATTTGCATCAATTTAGAAAAAGAAATAAAAAGACAACAGAAAACGAAATAAAACAATAATACAAAAAAAAGATTATATAAACCATACCCCTTACCCCTCACTTTCATTTATCACTAGCATTTCAAACTAAATTTATTTTAATATTTGTTCCCCCTATTATTTATTTTTATTCCCTATGTTCTACTCGTTTCTTGATAAGGTAGATAAAATGAGCATCAGACACAAGTTTTCACCATCACACAGTCACATTGTGACAGCTATATCATTATTCAATCATCCTCAGGAAACATGGCTACTGGAACACAGCTCTACATTTTCAGGCAGTTCCCTCCAGCCTCTCCATTACATCTTGATTAACAAGGTGATATCTACTCAATGCGTAAGAATAACCTCCAGGATAACCTCTCGACTCTGTTTGGAATCTCTCAGCCATTGACACTTTGTCTCATTTCACTCTTCCCCCTTTTGGTCTAGAAGGTTTTCTCAATCCCTTGATGCTGAATCTCAGCTCATTCTGGGATCTCTGTCCCAAACTGCCAGGAAGATCCACATCCCTGGTAGTCATGTCCCACGTAGACAGGAGGAGGGTGGTGAGTCTGCTTGCTGTGTTGGCTGGAGAGAGAGGCCACATCTGAGCAACAAAAGAGGTTCTCTTGGGGGTGACTCTTAGGCTTAATTATAAGTAGGCTTGACCTGTCCCCTGTGGGGTTAAGTTTCATATAAACAAACCCCAAGTCTGGGGGCTCAGCCTATAGCTTTGGTTGTCCACACCGCTTGTGAGAATATCAAGAATTCAACTTGGGGAAGTTGAGTTTTCCCCTGTTCTCACCATTCCCCAAAGGGGACTTTGCAAATACTTTTCCACTCACTGATCAGATCACTCTGGGATTCATCAGGGCATCACTTGGACAAACCAACAAAATCTCATGTCCTATACAAAGTTCCATGTACTTAAGGTGTTCAATCAACTATCTACTTAAGTTATATTAGGAGGTGCACTAGTCAAAGTATAGATTTGTACCAAATAAACATTTTTTGCTTTAGCCTCACACATTAGTTGAAATTTTAAAATATTAAGTACCATCTATTTTCAGCACACTGCAGTAATGACATTCTTTTGTTCTTCCTCATGCAAAAACTTTTTAAATTTGTACATTTAGTCAGTATCATTATATACTCTAGGCATTCCTAGATTACACCATCTCAATATTTATCGTCTTTCTTTGTGATTTCATTTATGCCCCAGCCCTCCTCCCTCTATCATTCTCATATGCAGCTTCCTTCAGTGTTTTAACATAATTGTATTACAGTTAGGTAATATGGTGCTGTCCATTTTTGAGTTTTTATATTCAGTCCTGTTGCACAATCTGTATCCCTTCAGCTCCAATTACCCAATATCTTACCCTGTTTCTATCTCCTGATGGTCTCTGTTACCAAGGAAATTTTCCAAGTTTATTCACCATTGTCAATTCATATCAGTGAGACCATACAGTATTTGTCCTTTTATTTCTGGCTAATCACACTCAGCATAATGTCCTTAAGGTTCATCCATGTTGTTACATACTTCATAATTTTATTCTGTCTTACAGCTGCATAATATTCCATCTTATGTAAATGTCACAGTTTGTTTAGCCAACTGTCTGTTGATGGACATTTTGGCTGTTTCCATCTCTTGGTAATTGTTAATAATGCTGCTATAAACATTGGTGTGTAAATGTCCATTTGTGTCCTTGGCCTCGTGTCCTTTGAGTAGAGACAGCATATAGAAGGGTCCTGTTTTTTAATCCATTCTGCCAGACTATGTCTTTTGATTGGAGAGTTTAATCCATTAACATTCAGTGTTATTACTGCATGGGTAGTACTTTCTTCTACTATTTTGCCTTCTGGATTTTATATGTCATATCTAATTTTCCTTCTTTTTACCTTTACTCTTAGTCTTCCTTTCTACACTCTTCTCCACACCTCTCTCTTCTGTCTTCATATCTGTCTCTAGTGTTCCCTTTAATATTTCTTGCAGAGCTGGTCTCTTGGTCACAAATTCTCTGAGTGATATTTTGTCTGAAAATGTTTTAATTTTTCCCTCATTTTTGAAGGACAATTTTGCTGGATATAGAATTCTTGGTTGGCAGTTTTTCTCTTTTAATAATTTAAATATATTATCCCACTGTCTTCTCGCCTCCATGGTTTCTGCTGAGAGTTCTGCGCATAGTCTTATTGGGCTTCCCTTGTATGTGATGGATTGCTTTTCTCTTGCTGCTTTCAAGATCCTCTCTTTCTCTTTGACCTCTGACATTCTGATTATTAAATGTCTTGGAATATGTCTATTTGGATCTATTCTCTTTGGGGTACACTGCACTTCTTGGATCTGTAATTTTAAGTCTTTCATAAGAGTTAGGAAATTTTCAGTGATAATTTCTTCCATTAGTTTTTCTCCTCCTTTTCCCTTCTCTTCTCCTTCTTGGACACCCACAACACGTATATTCGTGCGCTTCATATTGTCTTCCAATTCCCTGAGTCCCTGCTCATATTTTTCCATTTTTTCCCCTATAGTTTCTGTTTCTTGTCGGATTTCAGATGTTCCGTCCTCCAGTTCAGAAATCCTATGTTCTGTCTCTCGAAATCTACCATTGTAGGTTTCTGTTGTTTTTTTCATCTCTTCTACTGTGTCTTTCATTCCCATAAGTTCTGTGATTTGTTTTTTCAGACTTTCGGTTTCTTCTTTTTGTTCTTTCCTTACCTTCTTTATATCCTCCCTCAATTCATTGGTTTGGTTTTTGATGAGGTTTTCCATGTCTCTTCGTACATTCTGAATTAATTGTTTCAGCTCCTGTATGTCATTTGAATTGTTGTTTTGTTCCTTTGACTGGGCCATATCTTCAATTTTCCTAGTGTGATTTGTTATTTTTGCTGGTGTCTAGGCATTTAATTACCTTTATTAGTTTATTCTGGAGATTGCTTTCACTTCTTTTATCTAGGGTTTTCTTGCTGGATGAATCCGTTCAGCTTTATCTGGACCTTTAGCTTAAGTTTGTTTAACAGAGGAGAAATTTTCAGTTCTTGTTTTCTTGTTTCTTGCCCTGCTTGTGTGGTGCCTTTCCCCCACACACACTTAGGAGGGTCTACTTAGATATTATAGACCCCAGCCAGATTTTCCCAGACCAAACTGGCCTCCTATCAGGAGGAAAGAGTCACCTGCATCAGTTTTCCCTGAGGGTGAGACCCAGCAGGTTGAAAGACTTTCCTGTGAAGTCTCTGGACTCTGTTTTTCTTATCCTGCCCAGTATGTGGTGCTTGTCTGCCTGCAGGTCCCACCAGCATAAGATGATGCGGTACCTTTAACTTTGGCACACTCTCCCTGCTGGGGGCGTGGTGGAGACAGAGGAGAGGTTGTAGGCTGGTTTTAATGACTTCAAACTACCAAGCCTTGGTGTCTGAATTCCTTGATGGAGGGATTCCACCTGGGTGGGGCTTCCCCCCTCCCCTGGGGAGGGCACAAGCTCCAGATAAGCCCCCAAAAGAGCTCACTTCTGCCTATGCCTGGGGCAGTTGCAGCCTGAAAAGTCCTGCCACTGTATCCAGAGGCAGTCAAGCCTTTGTAGATACACAGCCACAGAAACCTCTGTTTCCTTCTCCTCCCCCCCCCCTTTTTCTGTCAGTCCTGCCCCCTTGGTGCAGGGGCAAAAATGAGCAACCTCCACTTTGATCAGTTTCACCTAAGCTGGGGGCCTATTTTTAGTAGTCAGAATTTGTTAATTAGTTCCACAATTGATGTTTGATTGTGCCCAGTCCCTGCTGCTGGTAAAGTCCTTTCCTTTCCCCTCTGGAAAGCAGCCTGTGGGGTAGGGGCGCTGGCCGCCGCAGTTTTGGGAACTCACGGTTCTGGGGGGTGCTTGCTGCCGGTCCAGCTGGTCCAGACTGGGGTACGCTGTGTGTCTGGTTACTGACGTGGCCCCAGGAGCTGTTTTGTGCTGTTTCTGGTTATTTAGTAGTTGTTCTGGAGGACGAACTAAAATGCGCATGTTGTTAAGCCGCCATCCGACCTGGAATTCTCTCCGTTACATCTTGAATAACAAGATGATATCTACTTAATGCATAAGAATAACCTCCAGGACAACCTTTCAATTCTGTTTGGAATCTCTCAGCTATTGACACTTTGTCTCATTTCACTCCTTTTGGTCAAGAAGGTTTTCTCAATCCCTTGATGCTAAGTCTCAGCTCATTCTAGGGTTTTTCTCAATCCCTTGGTGCTGGTCTCAGCTTATTCTAGTATTTCTGTCCCACGTTGCCAGGAAGGTCCACACCCCTGGGAGTCATGTCCCACGCAGAGAGGGGGAGAGTGGTGAGATTACTTGTTGTGTTGGCTGGAGAGAGAGGCCACATCTGAGCAAGAAAAGAAGTTCTCCTGGGGGTGACTCTTAGGCCTAAATTTTAAGTAGACTTGACCTATCCTTTGTTGGGTTAAGTTTCATATGAACAAACCCCAAAACTGGGGGCTCAGCCTATAGCTTTGGGTGGCCACACTGCTTGTGAGAATATCAAGAATTCAACTTGGGAAAGTTGCATTTCTCCCCGTTCTCACCACTCCCCGAAGGGGACTTTGCAAATACTTTTCCACTCATTGATTGAATCACTCTGGGATTCGTTGGGGCATCTCTGGACAAACCAACAAAATCTCATGTCCTACCTGAGATTCCAATTACTTATGGTCTTCAATCAAACTATCTACATAAGTTATATTAGGAAATGTACTAGTCAAAATATAAATTTTGTAACAAACATTTTTTGCTTTAGTCTCACACATAAGGCGACATTTTAAAATATTAAGTACCATCTATTTTCAGCACCCTGCAATAATGACATTCCTTTGTTCTTCCTCATGCAAAAACATTTTTAAAATTTGTACATTTAGTCACTATTATTATACACTCTAGGCATTCCTAGATTATGCCATCTCGATCTTTAACGTCTATCTTTCTTTCTGATTTCATTTATATCCCCAGCCCTCCTCCCTCTATCATTCTCACATGCAGCTTTATTCAGTGTTTTAACATAATTGTATTACAGTTAGGTAGTATTGTATTGTCCATTTCTGAGTTTTTGTATTCAGTCCTGTTGCACAGTCTGTATCCCTTCAGCTCCAATTACCCAAATCTTACCCTATTTCTATCTCCTGATGGTCTCTGTTACCAATGAAATATTCCAAGTTTATTCACTAATGTCAGTTCGTATCAGTGAGACCATACAGTATTTGTCCTTTTGTTTTTGGCTAGTCTCACTCAGCATAATGTTCTCAAGGTCCATCCATGTTGTTACATACTTCATAAGTTTATTCTGTAACATGTAGTTTTGAGTCTGGCTTATTTCACTTATCATAAATGCACATTAGACATGCATCCATTTTATATCAAGAGTCCATTACTTTCTATCACCAAGTAGTGTTTCATTGAATTGATATACCACTGTATGTTTATCTACTTATGAGTTGAAGAAAATTTAGGTTGTTTCCAGATTTGGGTGATTATGAATAAACTACTATGAACATTTATATATAGGTTTTTGTGTAAATATAAATATTCATTTTTCTTGAGTTAATGCTTAGGAATGAGATTGCTGGGTCATATGATAAATTTATGGGATTTTGATTGGGATTGTGTTCAATTTGAAAATTAGCATCTCAGCAATATTGTCTTTCAGTCTATAAACATGTCTAACTATTTATTTAGGTCTTCTCTGATTTCTTTGGTTTTCTTTTTCTGCATGGCTGCCCAAAACAATTCTTTCTTTTCTTTTACTGCATCAATGTCACCAGGATTTGTCTTGATGTTGATTGTTCTGTATCATATTTTTTTTCAATCTGATTTGCTCCTGTCAATTTGTAAAAGTCAGGAGGAAATTTTCTTTTATTACATAATTTCAGATTACTACTTGTTCTCTTGTTGAGTTCTGTACTTTAGAAATACTTGTTATACTTACACTGGGTCATCTTTACCCTCCCTAGTGCTTTCATCTATTGTTTAACCTTTGTCATTTTCACTTGATTCTTTCAGTCTTCCTTCTACGTCAGAAGTTCAGTGTTCAGCTATGACTATTCTGCTTCTTGCTGTTTCTTAAAAATTTATTGATACTATAATGATGCTTTGGTCCTCAATTTGTTTTCTTAGTTCTGCATCCTCCAGTTCCATTTCATCCTTTCGTCTCATCATCTTAAGAACATTTTTGTTTTTTTTGAACTCGGAGCACTTGTGCTTTTTTTTTTTTCCTTTAGCTACATTTTATTTTTCTTGGTTTGGTTCTTTGTCTGCTATGTGTCTTTCTTGCTTTTCTTTATATATATATATATATAGCTGTGAAGTAATCCTGTCATTTTATCTTCATCCTATGAATAGTTAAGCACCTGGTCAGACCATCTATTTGTTCTCATATGCTCTGGATAACTTTTCGCCCTTTTACTACAGTATTTCTGAGGCCCATTTGTTTTTCCTTACCACACTACAATTGGAGAGCTAACATCAATGTATGCTTACTTTTCCTATAGCCTGAAGACATGGGTGGTGAAGGAAAGAAGAAGAAGGAAAGAGGTTTAGCAGGTTATACCTAAAATGCATTATCCTCACTTTTGAAATGTTGTTAAATACCCACACCAAGATTCACTTCACTCCACAGGGGTGTCCCATTCCCAGTGGGACATCTTTAAGGCATCTGAATCTGTTCACCAGTTCAGTGTGGGAGCCTCCATCATCAGCGCTGTCCTGGTGTTCGGTTCCCCAGCTGGGGAAGAAAAGGTTAGATTACCAGTCAATTGTCTTCTTTTCAGATCTGGAGGTTCTTAGGAGCATTTTCAGATCCTTCTGCATCACTTGTACAGCTGGGGTAGGAAATAGTGCTCGATTGGGAAGCTTGCTTTGTGGTGGATACCACTGTGCTCCACCGCTTACCTGGGCCATGACTTTTTGAGATTTGGAACATCTGCCTTTCCTTATTTGGTTGCTTCTGTGATATTTTGGGACCATTAACTAATTTTTAAACCATTATGTGCTTTCATTATTTTAGAGGGAAATTCTACCAAGCAGCTTTCTTCTGCAGCTTTCTGGCTGTTACTTTATGTTTGTTCCTGGCTTCTCTTTTTGCTTTCTAAACATGGGTGTTCTCTGAGGTGCTGCCCTTTGCCATTTCCTTTCCTATATTATACCTCACAGAGATTTATTCTGCTCCCGTGTTAATTATCACCTCTCTTTTTTTCTAGCTGACCATGACCTTTAATCCTGAACTCCAGTTTTTGGTGTTTCTCCAAGTTAGGTGGATATTTTCACTTTGTTATTCACTCATGTCACAAATATTTTCTGCTACATATCAGGCACTAATCTAGACACTTGGGAATACAAAGATAATGAGACTCAGTATCTGCCTCTTGATGAATGGAAAAGATAAGAATTGAATTAATAAACAATGCTTTTGCAATTCTGAGCAATACATGCTGTCATAGATAAGACAGTCTTATTATAGAAAATATTTGGCTAAATCAGCAATGGCATCTCAGATTTAGAAATCCTTGCTTATGCTGGCTGTTTCCCAATAGGAAGCAATAGCTGCCTGATTGATCTTCTTGCTTCTAAACCACACCCTGCAGTCACCCCACCCTGGACTTGACCACCCAGTCAATCTTTACAAAACACACCTTGATGATTAATTGAAAGACCTATAATGACTCCTCTTTGTCAAAAGAAGCAAGTCCAAAAAATAATCTTTATCCTGGCTTTTGGTTCCTCCATAATCAAGTACCACCACCAGAATGTACTGTCTTGATCATGCCATTGTTTCCCCAGTTAGTGTTATACTTTACTCAAATGGACTAACAAGCATTTGGGAGCTTTTGCATAATTTCATGAAGGCATAATTTTTGTTCAGTGCTGTATTACTGGCACCTAACACAGTGTCTGATATGTAGCAGGTACTGAAGAATATAGGTTGAGTGAACAAATGAATTTTTTCCTTGGAGGTCCCTCTGTTTTCGATATATGACTCTCCTCTTTCCTAGGTGCACACATTTTTGTCTGTTGACATCCTATTTTCAAGGCGCAGCTCTTGTGTCCTCTCCTCCATTATGCCTTTCTTACAGGTGGCATGAAATGAAGTAGTAAAAACTCTATTTTCCCAGGAAAGCACCTGATTCTCAGAGATGTGGCCAAAGCTTTATTGCCGGCAGACCTAGAGGACTCTCTGTCCGAAGTCTAAGCCCCGAACATTCTTGGTTTCCAGATTGTTTAGGCTGGTAAGCAAGGCGGGAGTCACTACAGGAAAGGGCGGTGAACACTGGAAAGGAACGGAATTTCTTTTGTCTGAGATGGGACACGCACAGAGGACCCCTGTTCTGTGGGTATGACCCGAGGCAGGGTCTGTGGGCGTGACCGGGGCCAGACAGACACCGCAGACATTTTATTTTACTCCCTGCTTTAACATATTTTAGGAGTACATAATTTCATACATAAATTCATGAGACAATAGGCACAAATACATATAAATTCATTAAATTATACAACAGTAATACTGAGGTGATACATATGAATTCATAAAGTTAAACAGAAATACTGAGGTTAAGCTTGTAATGCCTCAGTACCAGATATGAAGCCTTCATTCCTGAAACCTTTTAATAGTCTGTGTGAACTGTTTGTGTGACCCTGAATTCTGTTTTGCATTGTAGATATTTGTGTGGGTGTTTATTTTTCCTGCCAGGTTGAAAGTTGTTTGAATTCAGGGATCATATTTTAAAAATAATGTTGTAGCTTGCTTAGCACTTCCTTGCACAAAAACAGGTGCTCAAAAAATACTTTTTGTTTAAGGAGAAAATGAATAAGAGAAGTATTTTGCATTTATTTGGAAAATGTGGAGAGGAAGGCCTGCATGATGCACATTTGGTCTATTCCCTTGCCTTGCCTTGCTTTCCCTTGCCTTATTTTTCTATTTATGACCTTTTAGAATTCATTTAGCAAATATATGTTGGGCAACTATTATATTCAAGGCATTGTACTAGGAATTGTACTAGCCTGCCCTGGATTTTATCACTTCTGACACCTGAGTCCAGGTGGTCACGATTGTCTAGTCTTTAGGCTGCTCCTTGCTCAGACTTACTAATTTCTGTTTCTAGAATCTTTCCACATGAGGCTGCCTGAGTGCAGGGATGCCATCTCTATCTTCTATCCCCTGCTGCCTTAGACTGAACTTTATACCTTTTGGTGATTCGAGCTCGTGCTGTATTTGCTCTAAAGTTTCTCTGACTCTTCTCTGCATTTGCACATCTCTCAAATTAAAGAATGTCGATTTGGGATTGGAGATTTGGGAAGGATTTTAGATTGCTGCTTCTAGACCTGGAGGTGCCCTGTTAGCATAGAAATAATAAGCACAACAAATAGCACAATGCTCATTAGCATTGTACTTAAGGCTTTACATGAACTGTATTACCTAGAAGGGCTTATTGCTCATATCTTTGGCTTCAAGACACCTTCATTTCTAAAAGTTTTCATGTTAACATTTTGTGGTTGTTAAATAAATAAACATCTAAACTAGTGTTTAACTGCCTCCTCGCTCAAACTCAAGAATCTTGATTATACTGTAGTGTCAATGTTTGTAATACAAACAGAAATGCAGTCTGTATTAGTCAGGTGGATTATGCATATACAGTGTTGTATTTACATAACAGAGCCACCTAATTCTTTTTTTTTTTTTTTTTAAGTGGGGGGGTGCTTATTTCTGTGCTCCCGGGCAGAACTCACCAAACCCAAGATGGAGGGAGGTGAGTGCGCATGTGGGCTTCAGCGCAGGCAGCTTTTAAGGATGGAGGTCAGGTAACATCCAGAAGGGGTGGTTCATTAGTTCCGGAAGTCAGGTTGGGAAGGGTGACACAGCCTCTGCAGCTCCAGTTGCAGTGCCTTTCCCCGTTCCCCCGACCTAACATTCCAGCCTTTTTGTGATAATAGGGTGCTGAGATCTTTCTGGCTACTTCCTGCTGTAATGGGGTGGCGTGGGGTTATAGGCCAGAACTGTCATGGCTAGAGGAGTGGGGAGGCTGGCTGTAGGAATCTGGTGAGGAGGGCAGGTGATGACAACAATGCGGGGGCATTTGGTTGACTGCTACCCGGGATAGTTCCTTCATGCGTCCCTGAAGGAACTTGAGGAGGCAGGGAGCTAGGAGGAAAAAGAGACAGATTAGGATAACTGGTCCTATTAGTGGGAGGAGCCATGTCACCAGAGGAGAAGAAAACCAGCTTAAGGCAGAGTTGGTTCCTTGTTCTCTGTGGTAGAGATCGTCTCTTAGTTTGTTTAGGGTTTGACTATTTTGTTCCACCAGACCCGACTCGTTGACGTGATAGCAGCATTCCTCTTGTAGGAATATGCACGTTCCTCCTTCTTCAGCTGTCAGCTGGTCTAAGGCCCGTCAATTTTGAAGTTATCTGGGCTAGTGAGGTGAGTTGGCATTGTAGAGAGGAAAGGGATTCTGATGTCGATTCCAGGGCTGCCTGTAGTCGAGTCTCAAAAGTTTTGAGAGGTGAAAATATTGTGTCCCAGTGCCCTTCCCGCTGCGGCTGAGGCTGCGACCGAAGCATTAGGCTGATACCTACTAGGATAGGAAGAAAGGCAGCCCTTTTTGAGCGAGGAGAGGGCAGTAGTCAAGTTAGTTCGGACTCCCCATAGAAGGTCAATCGAGGAACAAGTTACCAGGAAGCATGGTCCCGGGGCAGGGGAGTTAAGGCACTTGGTAAGAGTTCCATTACAGCAGAAATATTGTCCTTTGGGGGCATAGGTGGTGTTGTGGGTAGTGACGTTAGTCTGCCACTTGTTATGAAGTTCTGTTTGAGGGTTTTTTATCCAGTGTAGTGAGGCTCCTAATTTGGCAAGAAGATCTTGCCCCGTTAGTGGGCTGGGGCAAGAAGGCATTACTAAGAAAGAGTGTGTAATGGGGTACCCATCTATTAAACATGTAAGTGGCCCAGTAGTTAAGGGGCACGAAGGACGGCCATCTATGCCCATAACCGTGACCTGGGAAGGAAGGAGTTGACCTGAGTAAGAGGGGAGAACAGAAAAGGTAGCCCCTGTGTCCACTAAAAAGGAGGTGGACTTACCCGCTACCTTGATTGTTACCCTGGGCTCGACGAGGGTGATCGGGGTCGCTGAGGCCGGGCGTCATCAGTCATCGGTGGCCAGGCCCAGGACTGCTAGCTGTGGGTTGGGGGTTGGAAGGACAGCCCCCCCACGGCCAGGCGCCGAGGGGCAGTCACTTTTCCAATGTCCCTTTGTACCACAGAGAGGACAGGGTCTCTTGGGCGGTTGAGGATTGGGGCACTGGCGGGACCAGTGTCCATCGAGGCCACATTTGAAGCACTTTCCTGGTGGTGGATTAGTTGTAGCCGGCTTCTTCTCCGTTGAAGTAAGCTGCAGAGCCGCAATCAGGGATTGGGTTTGTAAACTTGCCTTTTGGCGGTCCCGGGATTCCTTTTCTGCCCTCTCTAGTTCATCACGAGTATTAAAAATTTTAAAGACCACATTTACCAGGTCATGGATAGGGGCCTGAGGACGGTCCTCAATTTTTCTAAGTTTATGCCTTGTATCTGGAGCCGATTGGGATATAAAGTGTGTGGCTAAAACAGTTTTACCAGCCTCCGAGTCGGAGTCTAGGCGGGTATATTGGGAGAGGGCTTCTGTGAGCCGGTGTAGAAAAACGGATGGGTTTTCATCAGGACCCTGGGTAATTTCCCTTAGCTTATGGAAGTTTACTGCTTTATGTGAAGCTTTCTGTATGCCTACTATGAGGCATATAAGCATTTTGTCCCGTCTTGTCTGCCTGTTCCTCCCTGCTGGAGTGTTAACCTGATATTTCCACCCTGGCTCTCGGTCTGGCACTGCCTCAGCCCCTACCTGCATGGTGTGGTCGGTTATATGCACCTGGTTAGCATGAGCTCTGACTGTATTGAAAATGCGGTCCATTTCATCTGTAGTCAGGGAAGAAGAGCAGATTACATGAATGTTATGCGAGGTTAAATCATATGCATTAGCTAGATATTGAAATTCCTTAGTATAGGCAGTTGGGTCGCTGGAGAATGAACCTAAGTGTTTCTCAATATTAGAGAGGTCAGCCAGGGAGAAAGGGGTGTGTACTCGAACTAACCCCTCAGGTCCCGCAACTTCCCATAGTGGACAGTAAAGAGTTCTTTGAGCAGGTATGAGAGCTTATAGGTGAGGAGGACAAGGCTGTTGAGGAGAGTGGGGGACTGGATGGAGATGGAAGGGGAGGATAAGATAGCGGCTGGAATGCTGCCGGAGTGGGCGGAGGAAAGGGGGGTTAAGATGGCGGCTGGAGCACCACCAGCAGAGAATGAGGAAGAGAAAGGCAAGATGGCGGCGGGAGTGCCGCCTGCGCAGAAGGGGAGAGAGGAGGGCAAGATGGCGGCTGGGACATCACCAGAACAGAAGGAGGAAGAGAAGGAGAAGATAGTGACTGAGATGTCGCCGAAGCAGAAGGGGGGAGGGAAAGGCAAGATGGCGACTGGAGCGCCGCTAGAGGGAGGGGAGGGGAGAGCGGGGGAGAGGAGGATACAAAGGGAGGGGCGGGGGCGCGGAAGGAAAAAAGCCTGGACATAAGGAATTTTGGCCCATTTGTCGTTCCTCTGGCAAAAGTTGCGGAGGTTGGTAAGGATATTAAAATCAAAAGTCCCATCCTCAGGCCCATGCGAGAGGACCTGCTGCCCATACTGCCGGGTCTCAAAGGAGAAAGGACCAGCCCAGGGGGTGTCGGCGTCCCAACGCCCTGAGAGTCCTCGGAGCTCTTACAAGTGGGGGGACGTCTCCCCCTGGTTTGAGGCCCTTTCGGGTCCTGGACCTGAATTTGGGAGGGAAATGAGAAGTGGGGCATCCCCACAGCTTTTCGAGTCCTGGTAAAAGGGTGTGAGGCTTGCGGGCGTCCCCGTTCACCTCAGCCCTCAGAAGAGAACCTGACGTAAACTCACGGTTTTCGGAGTGTAATTAACAGATAGGCTCTCTCGGAGCCGTGAGACCCGGCAGCAGGGCGAGGAGGGAAGGGACTTACCTAGTTTGTGGTGGATGCAGCGGCAGCCAAAGGATCCCTTGTCGCTGGCCATGTGGAGGAAGGAGGAGAGAGGAAGCCGGGGCACCTTTTGTCCAGGCAGGCGGCACCCGTGCTCCTCTCCCGGGTTTCCGGCACCAGATGAAAGGTTTAGGAGGCAAAAGGGTGAGAAAGAAGAAAGGTACACCAGGAAATTTAAAGGGGCGGGGGGGGGGGGGGTTATTTCTGCACTCCCGGGCAGAACTCACTAACCCAAGGTGGAGGGAGGTGAGTGCGCTGGCACCTAATTCTTAGTAGCTCCCTTCCATTCCCCTATTAAGGGAAAGTAAGGAAGTGAAAACCAAGATGAAATAAAGGTATAGTAAGGAATGGAAAGAATAGTAAAGATACTTGTTTGAGATCTGGCTTGACATGGAAATTTCAAACAGTTTCCTTGTCCCAGATAGGAATTTTGTACATTTTCAGTATTAATTCCCTATTCCCTATCTCCAGTCTGCCCCTAGTAACCTATATTTTAGATTCCGGCTCTATGAGTTTGCATATTCTAATTATTTCATATCAGTGAGATCATACAATATTTGTCCTTTTGTGTCAGGCATATTTCATTCAATAGGATGCCTTCAAGGTTCAAACATATTGTCACTTGTATCGGGCTGCATTCCTTTTACAGCTGAATAATATTCCATTATATGTATATGCCACATTTTGTCTATCCATTCATTGGATTGCTTCAGTCTTTGGAAATTGTGAATAATGCCTCAGTGAACATTGCTAAATATCCATTCAAGCTACTGCTTTCAATTCTTTTGGCTATATAACTTAGTGGGATTATTGCATCATATGGTAATTCTATACTTAACATTTTTAGGAACCACCAAATTGCCTTCCACAGTAGCTATACCATTTTACATCCCCACCAGCAATGAATGAGTGTTACCAATTTTTTGCATACTCTCCAATACTTGTAATTTTTTTTAATAATAGCCATCCTAAGTGGGTGTGAAATGGTATCTCATCTATGGATTGATTTGCATTTCTCTAATGGCTAAGGATATTGAGCATCTTTTCATGTGTTTCTGGCCATTTGTATAACTTCTTTGGAGAGGTGTCTATTCAAATCTTTTGCCCATTTTTGAACTGGGTTGTTTGTCTTTTTGTTGTTGGGTTGAAGGATTTCTTTATATATTCTGGATTTTGATCCTTTATCAGATACACAATATTCCATGGTTTAGGTTGCCCTTTTACTTCCATGATAAAGGCCTTTGAGGAACAGAAAATTTCAATTTTGATGAGGCCCCATTTATCTATTTTTTTTCTTTTGTTGCTTGAGTTTTAGGTGTAAAGGCTAAAACCATTGCCTAACACAAGGTTATGAAAATGTTTCCCTACATTTTTTTCTAAGAGTTTAAAATTCTGGCTCTTATATTTAGCTCTTTCATCGATTTTGAGTTGATTTTTATGTAAGGTATGAGGTAGGATCCTCCTTCTTTCTTTTACAAGTGGAGATGCAGTTTTCCCAGCACCTGAAAAGACTATTCTTTCCCAATTGAGTGGCTTTTGCCCCCTTATCAAAAATCAGTTTGTCATAAATGTGATGATTGATTTCTGAGCTCTCAGTTTGATTTTGTTGGTCTGTATGTCTCTCCTTGTGCTAGTACTGTGCTGTTTTGATTAGTGTGGCTTTGTAATAAGTTTTTGTTTTTTTACTTTTTTGTGAAAAATAACAATATATAAAAAAGCAATAAATTTCAAAGCACATCCTAACAATTAGTTGTAGAACATATTTCAGAATTTGGTATGGGTTACAATTCCACAATTTTAGGTTTTTACTTCTAGCTGCTCTAAGATACTGGAGAGTAAAAGAAATATCAATATAACGATTCAGCAGTCTTACTCATTTCTTAAATCCTACCTTCTCTGTATAACTCCACCATCACTTTTGATCTTTTGCCCACTCTTTAGGGGTATTTGGGTTATGCCCATTCTAATTTTTTCATGTTGTAAGGGTCTATTGACAATATAAGATAGAGGGATGGAACTAATTCATGTTCTAGAGAGGCTGGCCCCTCTGCATTTCAGCACTTAGCTGTCCAGAGACAGATCTGGTGGTTCTAGGTTTCTAGAAAGTCACCCTTGTGCATGAACTTTTGTAGAATCTTATATATTGCCGTAGGTATTCTTTAGAATTTAAACTAATAGGCTGGAATGCATCCATCTAAATAAGCATTTCCTCCAACATAGTCACCTCAGGCTGCTCTACATTTATTCCACTAATATCGCCATATGATCCTTTAGAACTGACCTCATTTTACAAATCACAAGTTGAAAAAGCCTGTAGTAAATTAATTGATCATTAAACTCATCTCTCCCCCATTCCCACCTCACTTGATCTACTTATCTATGAAACCATTTGTAAGTTTCTTTTTAGAAGAACATGGATTTTTCTGGAGTACATAATAGTTTCAAATCAGTACACCCTCTACTCTTTTCATTGAGAAGTAGAGTGATTGTTTATAAGAGAACGATCTAAATTTGGAAATCACTTGGGGCCTCCCATCCCTTGCCCCTCACCACAGGTGCCATTTAACAGGAGTCGGTTCTGGCAGACCTGGTCTTTGTGCCCACCGAGCCCTTCAAGAATCTGGCCGTAAATTTCCTTTCTGGTAATAGTCATTTCTACAGTGCTCTAGTCCCCCATGCAACAGCAACAGAGAAATACCACGACCCCTACCCAGCAATCAGCTCTTGGGGGTATTTCGTAAGGACTGTAAAGCTGCCACTAAAGCTTTTTATATGTTTTGATAGAGTCTCATTGGTACCAGTCCCTCAGATTCTCCAGGGTATGCTTTTTCCTTCACTTTTCTTTTCCTTCTTTTCTGCCACCATTTTTAGTAAGAAAAACTGGGTGTGTGCCTATACCTTACCTGACTGAATTTATAGCAGAGCATTCCGTTTAGAATGTTCCCAGACTTGATCCGTTTGTATTCCCGGAGTCTTATGATCCTCTGACCCAGGGCTTTCCCCACCCAGGTCCTCTTGTTTCTGTGGTTTTCCCTCTCTTTGTCTGAATTTCATTCTCATATAAATTACTCCAGCAGGAGGATTACAAGACTAACTCTGAATGAGGTAGGTCACATCTTAAATTAAGATACTGCTCACCAAAAGAACCACAATGCTTGGTTCCCACATCCACAGGAAGGGATTAATGTTAAGACTTGGCTTTTCTGGAGTATATACAGCTTCACACTATCAGAAGAGGTAACCCCACCACATGCCTTCCAGAATTAGAATCTTTAACATTATTTCAGGAGTTTAATTATGAGAATAGTGATTTGGGGTCTGTTATATCAGTGGTTAAGAAGGGGGAGAAAGTTGCTTTGAACATGGTCTAAAACTCTTGTACTGATATGGCTGGAAAACAGCAAGGGAATACTGATATTTAATTCATGACGTATCAGCTTGTAAAATGAAAGGAGTCAAGTTTTCTCTAGATTTATTCCACAAACTGCCATTCAGCCATACTACATTATGTGTTTGTCCAGGTGTTTTCCAATTCAATTGGCATAATTTATTTCTAAAAATGATAATGGCTGAGTTTAATTGAATGTCTTTATCAGATTCTGTGCTACCATCCTTACGAACATGTATTTCATATGGTCCTCAAAACAAACTTATGAGTTAGCTTGTTTTAACTCAGTGGACTGTGGAATTCCCATTTTACAGATGAGGAAGCTGAGTTTTAATTTTGCCTAGAGTCACTCAGCTATTAAGTGGTGGGATTCCTACCGAGTACTCGTGATCCTGAAACCCCTGCTTTATAGCCCCACATCACACCTTCACTATAGAAATGATCCTCAGAAAAGCAAATGCCCAGGCTGACTCTGGCAAGACCCTGGCATCACCGCAGCCAGTCTCAAATCTGAGCTCAGCTTGAGCACACAGGATGTGTCAAATCAGAGGCCATTTTGAGATGTCTCCCTGGATTTGGAGAGATCCCATAGGGGTGGGCTGGGGGAGGGAATGACCCTTGAGGAATTAAGATAATATCCATATTTTGTATATGCATTTTGTATGTATATGCATTTGTGTATGGATGCCCTAGAAAAAGTGCAGCTGATTCTTTTCTTGTTCTTTTTAAAGATATTTTAATTCTTCATTTTTAGATAGGTAATACACTCACATGAATCAAAACCCAAACAGTGTAACACCTTCCTTCCATCCCTTCATCCCCGTTTGCACCCCATTCCCTTCTCAATAGGTGTCCTTTTATGCAAATATAAATAATTGTGAATCTATATTCTTGTGCCTTTTCTCTCTAGTGGCAATTTTTTAAAAAAATTCTGTACCTTCCTTTGCTTTCTTCACACAGAGATTTATCTTGGAGATCTTTCCATGTCAGCTTCCTCATGTTTACAGAGGCATAATTTTTCATGAAGTGGATGTATTATCATTTATTAACCAGCCCCCTATGAATAGACATTGAGTTGTTCCCAGTCTTTTTCTGTTACTAACTACTACAAGAAATAACCTTGAATATGTCACTCTGAATATTGGTAAGTCTATTTGTAGTATAAGTTTCCAGAACTGGGATTGCTGGGCAAAAAAAAAACTTATAATTTTGACTGATATTGACAAACTAATACTAATCTGCATGCCTACCAGCAGTGTATGAGGAGAGATTGTTTCTCCAACAAAGTTAATTTTTAAAGAATTTTAGCCCACCTAAAATTGATTGATGAAAAGTGTTTGACTTTAGCCTATTGATAGATTGAAAGTATTGCCGATTTCTGACTGAGTAAAGTTATACGATTTTTCATATGTGTAAGGGCCATCTGTATTTCCTTTTCTGTACACTTTGTATACTTTTCTCTTGGCTTTTGAGTCTCTTTCTTATTAATTTCTAGGAACTCTGTATATTGGGGAGAGTAACTTTTTGTGATACAAATTGAAATACTTTTTTCCTGGTTTGTCATTTGGCTTTTTACTTTTTTCCCCCCTTGATTTTTATTTACTTAAATTTGCTAATATTCTTTTTTATGTCTTCTGTATTTTAAATAATAGTTAGAAAAGCCTTGGCCATTGTAAGGTTATAAAAGTGTTCTGTTTTGTCATCATGTACTTCCAGGGTTCTTTTTGTCTTACTTAAATCTTTTATCCATTTGGATCTTACGTTGGTTTATAGTATAAAGTTTGAATACAACGTTTTTTTTGTTTTGTTTTGTTTTTTGCATGGGCAGGCACAGGAAATAGAGCCCAGGTCTCCCGCATGGCAGGCAAGAACTCTGCCTGCTGAGCCACCATGGCCCACCCTGAATACAACTTTTGTTTTAGAGGACTATCACGTTTTACCACACCATTTATTGAATAACTGCTGGTAATTCAGTGCCCAGTAGTTTGAGATGCCATGTTTATCCTATACCATATGTCTTGAATCAAATACACCATTTTTATGTGACACAATTATTTCATGCCCCAAAAAGAAAGAAAAAGCACTGTAAATTAAACTTTGACACTTTGCCAGTTTGTAAGGTACAGCCTGACTCCAGAGATGTTAAGATGTGGGGAAGTGTACATCTTAGAATTCTGGAATACAGTTCTGAACTTCCAAATGTGTTTGGTGTACTTCTGGACTTTCTATTTTATTTCACTGATGTGTCTCTTCCTGTGCCAGTGCCGTGAAAGAAAAAAAAACAGTAGTTTTAATTATTGAAGATGTGCAGTCTTTTAAAAGATATAATAGGGCTATTTTCCCTCCATTGGTCTTCTTTTTTTTCAGTGTTTTCCCAACTATTCTTGTTTATCTATCCAGATAAACTGATCAGAAAGCGGATTTCTAAAACTCCACTCTAGGCAGCTTCTCCTTGGACTCTTGCAGTTCTTTTTTCCTTCTTTCTGCCTCTATTCTGCTTAAATTGTTAAAACTTGCACAGAGAAGACCTTATTAGACCTGAAGATCACCTCTAAGCCTGGCATCAGAGTAGCATCTCTGAAAATTTGTATATCTTTTTTACTTTCTTCTGCTGAGTTTTTACTTCAGCATTGCTGTACTATCCATTCCTGATTTCTGTTTTCACCATTGAATAGAGATGCTTCTGTGAGAATTCTTAAAATCATTTGACCTTCTGTACCTTGTATATGTATTTGCTCCCTTTTTTCAGTGAAGAGTGCAGTTCCCTGGATACTCATGGAAAAATCTGAAATGCTTGCAACTGCATCAGGGTTTAATGTCATCCAGTAATACATTTACCGATAGTAAGAAAGTTTGTTGTTTTGCCAGTTATTCATTTTAACATTTTAGCAGTTTTAATATTGTATTACTAGAAGCTTGACTGCTTGTATTTATTAATCATAAAAGTCTTTCTTTTTTTTTTAATTGAAGAATCCTTTAAAAGAGTGAGTAAATCCTGTGGAAAATGGCCTTCAGTGACTTTACATCAAGGACTGTGCGTCTTTACGATAATTGGATCAAAGATGCTGGTGAGTAACCAACTTTCTTAATTGAGGCTCATCCTTCCTTTTTATGTCAGATTCCCATTGAAACAGAATCACAGACTTTGCAACTTAACACACCCTCATAGATACCTTAGATACTGATTTTTACTACTAGATAATGAGGAGGAAGTATCAAAGATTTCATTGCAGATGTGTTTTAAATTAGAGGTCCACAGATGTTCATTGCAATGTAAGTGAAAATAGCCTAAGTATCTAGTGAAGGAAACTGGTTAATACATGATGGCACGTTCCAATTTGGTGGCCATCAAAAGTGATTTTGGAGGAGTGTACTCTTAGGCTCGCTCTGCCCTAATGCTCCTAAGGGAAATAACAGTTACTGCCAGCAATGGCTCTGTCTTTGGGGATTCTTGAATGGGAGGGGCTGCACCCCTTCTATCCCCAAAGGTATATCAGAAAGGGCAGGGAGCGTGTTCTTGGGAAAGGAAAATCCCTGAGTGATTCCTCAATGCCTGCCTTTTCCCCTTGCCCATAAAAGAAAAACAAAATCAGTATTATAGAACATTTAGTGACAAAGAAAGAAGTTTTAAATATGTTGAATGAAAGTAGGTTATAAAACCCCACATAGAAAATGATCTTCTTTTGTGCCCGTTAGGAGTTCTCTCTGGATAGTAGGGTTGTGGGTATGTTTTATTTATTTATCTGTCTATATTTTTTTAACCACAACAAACATGTGTTGCTTTTATAACTACAAAAATTAGTTTAAAAATATTAACAAAGATAAAAAAAATTAAACTAGATAAGGGATCAAGCTGAAATGAACTGTGGACGTCGTCAAAGCTAACTGCTCACATTAGAATTGAAGAAACTGAGTCACAGAGATGTGACCATCACATGATCATGGTTAGTTGATGGCAGAAAAGGTTAGAACCTATGTTTTCTGATTATGATTAATATTCCTGTATTTGGAACTCGATTTATGTACATACACACACTACCATCGCCACTTTAGATTCGTTCTTGCCTGTCAGCCAGAAATCATGTGCACACCAAATTGAGGAGGTAAAAGCACCCCCTCTTGGCACCTATGAAAGTTGGAATTATATTACAGTTTACAGTGATTTATGATTGGCATCTGTTTTATGATTAACATCTCTTTCACTAGACTGCTAAAGACCAATTTTAATTCACTAAAAAAGGTCCTGACAGTTTTGCCCTGGAGAATACCTAGGATCTTTTTTAGTGGCTCATAAGTAGAGAAGCTTCAATTTAAAATAGCAATGGAGAGTGATTATTTGCATATTTTCTTCTTACTATTTTTTCTTAGTTTTTCAACTTATGAAATGATGCAAAGAACATGTAGGTTTTTGTTAAGTTCTCCTTCTTTAAAAATATATAGTAATATGTTCTCATATGTTCAAAATTCAATTTAGATACTAATTTTAATTGCTTATCAAAGTAAAGGTGTACCTTGCTACCTGAACTCTCGCTATTTGAAGTAGGGAAAAAGATTTGGGTACATTTTTTGAGGTAGCACTGATTAGAAGAATGGATCTCTTACTATCCAACTCTGCTGTTTGCTATCCTAAATGCAAGAACCTAGGAGATTCAGGTAATCACTCTTCTAATTCAAGAACTAAATTGGACTATGTCTAAATGATGAGACTATGTAGATATTGATCACCATCTATTTAGTTCTAGAAGTTATAAGATGTTTTAATGTGAGCCACTTCAGAATTCCACTTCCACTTTTATCCATGGATCAATAATTTACTTTTTATTAGCAATGCTAAGTAATATTTGATTTTTAAAAAATGACAAAGGGCTAAGGATGGGTAAAGATAGGGAGTGAGGAGAGTTCTAGAAATGACACTGCAAACAGTACAGGGTAGCAGAGAGAAAAGGCAGAAAGAAGGCAGGGAATACTGCAGATCTGAAGTTACATGAATTTGAAGGCGTGGAAGAGGAGTTAGGATAGAGGGATGTCTGATGAGAAGACCAGGATTTAAGTTCTGACACTGCTTTGACCAGCTGCATGATCTTGGATTATTTATTTATCATCTGTGAATCTTAGTTTCTTCATTAGCAAAACAGATGAGAACAGTACCTACCAGCTATTGGATAATATGTAGGAAAGTGCTCTGTTAATTGGGAAGTATTCCAACAGCAATGGTGGTGGTGATTTTTACAGATGATAGATGGAGGGGGGTTACTTTAAAATAATTTTAACGTAGCATATCACTTTTAAAAAAGAAGTTTCTTTGCATTGCTTTCTTTTTCCTGCCAGGGTCTGGAAGGGTTAAAATGTTTTGTGCTGAGACGTGCAGCTTTATGAGAACACGGTCAGGTATAACTGGAAAGGTTTTTCCTTTTACTTAGTGTGGTATTGATCTCTAAGAGCCATTAGAAATCATTTCTGGCCATTGTAGTCTAGTTTTACTTTGCTTACGCTGGCAAGTTTTGAACCCATGATCAAAGGTCAAGAATTTCAAGTGGATTTTTGGCTTTGGCCCTAATCCTAAGAGGTCTTGGGGGAAACTTACTAATATTCATTGGTTTTTCTGATTGCTTGAGAAGTGGGGATCATGCATAGTTATTTCATGTGGAAAATTTCACAGTTACAGAATTATAAAATTATTTAATAAATATTTAACCTATAAAAAGGATTTGTTAGAGTCTTAAATATGAAGTGTCAGATTGAAAACAATGTCATTTTGCACTACAGAAGAAAGAAAAAGTTTTTAATGCTTAAAAATCAACTTTCCTAAAAAAAAAAAAAATCAACTTTCCTTATATTTGATGGCAATAATGACTTTTTTTAGACGTTGTTTTTTGTAGTATGATAGAATATGAGTAAGATTGTTTGCTATTGTGAACCTTTAGTACTTTACAAAGTACTGGAAGTGCATGTTTACATTTCCTTCCAGATTCTTCAACTTATTGGTGCTTGGAATTTTAAAGGGTGTACTCTTTGAGCTAGTACATGCTGCTTAAGAAAAGAGCACTCTCTTACAAGTAGTTGGTGGAAAAGCTCATTAATATTCTATGCATGTGGCACTTGTACTTTTTCTGTACTCTCTCTGGAATGCTCTTAGACAAATTAGGTTAGTAATAAGCCAAAAATTTGGTAATCATTGGAAGTCTTCCTGCTTTCCCATCCTTTGCTCTTATCTTGGCTCTACTTATGACACTTAAATTGAACTCTGATGCCAAGTAGGAGGGTGCATGAACTATAGTTAGGGGAAAATACTTCCTTTATCAACCTTTTGTCTCTGGGGAAAGTGCTCACCTCACCCCTGCGTGTAATTTAATTGGTGGAACTCCTGCATGTAATTTAATTGGTGGAATCATAGACTGAGTCAGAATTAACTTTAAAAGTCATTTAGCATTCCCCTTTACAGCAAGTCATCCTGCACACCTGACTTGTTGACTTCTCATGGTGGGGAGCTCAGTACCTAACATGAACGTGAACTCCCTATTCAAAGGTAAAGCTGCTGATGAGGGAGAAGGCAGGAAATGTGAAGAAACCAAGAGTTATGGACATCATAGTAAAGATTTGCATTTTACTTATTCAGTAAGGGAGAGCTCATTGAAGCTGGGGGATAATCTGAGCAGAGCTTTATTTTTAGAAAGTGAATGTGGTAGTTGTATAGAAGATGGGATGTAGCAGATTGGGTCAGGAGGCAGAGATACCATGTAAGAGACTATCGCAGAGCACGTAGTAGAGGGACACGGTGGCCCTGAATGTAAGTGAAGGAAACTTGGTCACACGCAGAGCTCCTGGTTCTTAACTCTGATAGTTCATCATGGTCACTTAGGCAACTTTTTATAAGGCGGATGCCTGGGACTCGTGTCCTACAATTCTGGTTCAGTTGGACCAGGGTCCGTTTTTTGTCATGTGATTTTTAAATATTCCAGAAGTGATTCTGAGGTGCTGTCAGAGTTGAGATCTGCTGGAATAACTGTAGGAATGCTGATGGAGCCCTTAGGTTATGCTGGGCACTTTTGATATAACAACTCAGTAAATCTTCTATGAGGTGGTACTGTTTTATGCCCAATTCACAGATGAGGAAACTGAGCATGGAGAAGTTAAGTAAAATTGCCCAAGGTCACATTTTTAGACCAGAATTAGAACCCTGGTCATACTCTGGAGTTTGCTGAAACAGGATAAAAATCTTGCTACTTTGTTTTATTTTCTTGCTTGGAAAATAATGTGCAATTAAAGTAACCATCATTTCTCAAAAGATACGATTTTTTAATCAATAGAACTTGAGAGTCATGCACAGGATTTTAGGAAAAGGTATGTGCTGACAGTGATAAATTGCAGGAAAAAAATATTTATTTTTTATTTTTTTCTGCTTCCTAAGCCAGCCCAGCATGCTCTTCCTGGCTTGGTCTCTTTCTGTTGCTACCAGAGAAAGAAAAGAAAGATGTTATCATTTGATTCTTTTCTCTCCATTGAATCAATGAAAGAATAAAGTAAAAAGGTATTTCTAATTCAGGAATTAATTTACTGACACTTAACATACTCATGACATCTGTTAGTAACAGAAACATTTGAAATTGCTTATAAAGAAAAAAAAAATGAAAATCACCTATACTCTCACCAACCAAAAGTAATAGTGTTAATATTGTTCCAGAGGTCTCTTCGATACTGGTTTTAAGTCTTTATTTCATTAAGCATAAAAACCAGACATAATTAATATGGTTTATAATGTGCATGTATTTAAGGTTTGTATTACTCACTGGTAGAAGACACATGTGTTTGGTCAATTCTGATTCTTTCCCATGTCCCCAGTTCTGTGTGACCGCTTTTATTTACTGAGACTTCTCTTGTGGAGTATGGGCCTGTTGCTAAGTCTCCTGGTGGCCATTTAAGCTGCATGTGGCAAACACCGTCCAAGGAAACATGCCATTGTTAAAGGAGGATAATCGAGCCAATAAGACTTCAGTGATATGTAACCAAGTAGTTGATTTCACTCAAGGCTTTTCCTTCTTTCAAACCGTGAAACATCTTAAAATGAGAAAATTTTGTGAATTTTGCATTTTTAAGAATGTTTGTCAGCAAACATTGAATTTCTCTTTTGTGCATGATACTTCTCTAAAGTCACTCTTTGCCAAGAAGATCAACTACTTCCTTTTGTTAAATCTAGTGATACTTTTCAGTCCACATCTTATTTGCCTTCTCTGCCATGTTCGATACCTTGTCTCTTTCCAAAAATTCACTTTCCCCTTGACTTCAGGATGTCTCACTCTTGTGGTTTTCCTTCTCCCTCCAGCTGCTCATTCTGTCTTTACAGTTTTTTCTTCTGCCACTCATCCTTTAAATGTGGAGTCCCTGAAATTCTGACCTTAGACATTTACTCTCCTTGCTCTACCCACTTTTCTGAAGCCAATCTCATGACCTTTGTAATTCGTCATTTATTTATTGATGACTCCCAAATCTACATCTCTGGCCCTGATCTCAATTTCAGACCCATATATCCCGGTGCCTGTGGGAATCTCCACAGGAATGTTTTTCAGTTATCCCAAATGTAAGATATTCTAAAATATAAGTCATCTCTTCCTGACCCACCTTGCCCCTTCTTCTGTGTTCCCAGTCTCAGTGAGGGGTATAGTTAACCAAACAAAAAATCTGGGCGTTCATCTTAATGTCTATAAAAGAAATCTGTTTGTTTAACCCAGTATTCCCAGTAGACCCTCTTCTTTCCTCCCTTTTTGTGCAAAATCTTTAAATATCTTGCTTCCATTACATAGCTTGGGACAGTTTGCATAGGGTATGAGGTAAGGAACAAATTTATTTTCCTTCTGACTAGTCAGTTTTCCTGTCAACCTTTTTTGAATAACCTCTTCCCTCCCTGCCTGATTGTGGGCTTTCCTTTATTGTATATTAAATTCTTAAATATCTTGGGGTCTGAAGTAGAGCTGACTGTTGACACTATTGTTTTTTTGAGACAGGACATCTGTTAGTATATTTGAGTAAGACCCATGTGAATACAGAATAAATCATTTTTAATAGCTAAAGCCATATCCTAATACATTAGTTTGTCAAATATGAGCTCTCTAGCACTAAAATCGACAAGTGAGCCATTTATCATGGAGTTCTATTAAAGAAATTTTTGCATTGGGTGTAAAGTCAGTCACAAAGGGGTTTTCAAAAATTTTTAGTAATTGGCGACTGTAAATGATGACAGTTGAAATGAGCATAGACTGTATTCCCCTCTTTTTCGAATTTATAAAAGTGATGGTATTTAGCATACTGATGTCCATCCATGCTGGATTTTGAGTCAGATGCACCTGGAAGCTTGTCTATACTTATTTTCCTTCATAATGCTCTAACTTCATGTACAATTTAGTCAAATTACACCTGAAGTACTTAAAATTACCGAATTAATCATATTTCACATTAAGTTGCTGTTTTTAATTGGACTCTGGAGGCTGGGCATTGGCAGTGATCAGGTGAATTTCTGTATCAACATTTTGAGGTAAATACTTCTACTTTTGCCCAGAGTCTCATGTTGGGTAGCCAACATTTTGGACATCTAGAACCCACATTTTGGATTTATGGATGATGCTTAAGTCCCTTTCAGCTCTACAATTCTGTAATACTGTGTATATGGAACTATCCCAGTCTTGTTAACAAAAGAAGAGAATTAAGAAGCAAATACATTTTTATATATAAAAGAAAATCTTGTTGGAAAAACTCTAAAATGTTAATGGTGGCTATAGATGAATGGTTGGATTTACTAGAAGTCCTTTTTGCTCCTCCAAATCCATCCTTTATCTTATGCTGGCTCCCAGAGACTACATCCTACATCCATGGGCTATCTCCCTTGCCCTCTGGTGTTTCATTGGAATCAGCCAATGGACAGCCTTAAGAGATTTGAGAGAGGGAAGAAGGTGAGTTAGGGTATCTGTTTCCCTGGCCCTTACTTGCAGAATTGTCTTGAGCTAGCTGAATCCCTCAACAAAAGATCCAAGCTCCTCTAAAGTAGGGCTTCTCCACATGATTCTTTCCTTCTGCATTCTGATAAATACTACTTCCCCTTACCCCCCACCCTGTTTTTTAAAATAAAATTTTATTAAGATTTATTCATATACCATATAATCATCCAAAGTATATCATCAGTACTTTACAGTATCATCATAGAGTTGTGCATTCATCACAATCAATTTTGAAACATTTTCATTACTACAAAGAAATAAAAATGAAAAAGAATACCCAAAACATCCCACACCCTTCATTCCTCCTTTTATTTATTTACTTAATTGTCTTTCTAACTCATCTGCCCATACACTGGATAAAGGGAGTGTCATTCACAAGGTTTTCACAATGATACTGTGATATCATAACAGCTGTATAATTATACAGTCATCATCAAGAATATAGGCTACTGGATTACATACCAACAGTTTCACGTATTTCCTTCTAGCTATTCTACTACATTAGAAACTAAAAAGGATCATCTATATAATGCATAAGAATAACCTCCAGAATAACCTCTTGACTTTATTTGAAATCTCTTAGCCACTGAAACTTTATTTTGTTTCATTTCTTTTTCCCTTTTGGTCAAGAAGGCTTTCTCAATCCCATAATACTGGGACCAGGCTCATCCCTGGGAGTCCTATCCCATGTTAACAAAGAGACTTACATCCCTGAGAGTCATATCCCACATATCACCTTGCCCTTTGAAGCCTACTGGTGGTAACAGCCCTGCTGTGTCAAGTCCCAGCATGCTTCAATATGCCTGATATCCCTGCACTCTGCCCAGAGACGCTGCCCAAATAGTCCACTGTCAAAGCTAGGATCTAGGTGCTTGTGTAAAAAATATTAGTTGCTGTTGGCTATTTCTTAGCTAAGTGCATATGCATTTACATCTTGTTTTTCTCTTAGATCCAAGAGTTGAAGACTGGCTCCTCATGTCCTCACCTCTGCCACAAACCATCATCCTGGGACTCTATGTCTATTTTGTCACTTCTGTGGGACCAAAGCTCATGGAGAATCGAAAGCCCTTTGAACTCAAGAAAATAATGATAACATACAATTTTTTTATAGTACTCCTTTCTGTGTATATGTGTTATGAGGCAAGTGTTTTCAGTATTCCTAGTGGGAAAATTTTGTGAGTTTTCCTGTTTATCTGTCATTATGTTTCTTCTTATGACTGCAAGGGTAACTTTGAGATTTAAGGAACTTGAGAAGTTGAGCTCACTAGATCAGCTATTTACCTAAAAAAAGTTATGTATAGACCAAATAATGAATTATTTAAAGAATTTCCATATAGTACACCTCACAATTAGTGAGAAAGATTGACATCTTGTCCAAGTACTGGCACATAGATAATCTTACAAAGATTGGCTGAATTTATAAATGGTAATTTTGAGGAAACTGCTACTTGGAGACATTAAGTAACTTATGCAAAATGATATAGCTGGTAAGTAGAAGACTGATATTTGAACCCAGGTCTGTCTCACATCACCGCTCATTCTGCCTCCATATTGAGTTACCATCATTATGATAGCCCCTTTGGTTTCTGCATGCTCCCATGAGCTATAAGATGGTGCACTGTTCTTGTCTGGTTTAACTAGGTTTTGAGGGGAGCAGTAAGTGAGGAGGCTTATCCTTTATTGGCAATTAAGGAGAATAGGAATCATCTAGGGCCCCAAAGCAAATGCATGAATCTTCTCCCTCTTTGCTATTATTAACATGCCTCAGCCACCCTCACATACAGGTTTTTCTGGGATTTCATGATTCTTTTTCAATACCAGCAGGCTTCGCCATCCTCTACTCCTTATTTACTTCTTCTACTGCACAGCTTGTGCTTACTCAAAACTGGGGCTCGCTCAGATCCCAAAAGCCCCTCTGGCCTCTCTTGACCCCACCACCTCTCCCTTTCAACCTGGATCCTGCTACTAATCCACCTGATCGGGTCACCTTTAATCTAGTTTGACCTTATTTCTCACAGGCATTCTGAGGTCTGGACTCACTTTTCTACCTTCTATTTCTTCTACTTTATTTCCAAGCTTAACTCATAGGCCACTCTTACTATCCCTTCTGGAGTGTGAGCAACTTAAAGGGAAAGAATGGTAGGGGTGGGGAACAGAGAAAACACATCCTCTTAGTGTGTCACCAGAGATATGATGTAGCATATGACAGTTTAGTGTTAAGAACACACCTGGAAGTCAGGAGACAGGAACTGGTTAATCCTGATGCTGCTACTAACTAGTTGCCTAATTTTGAGCAAGTCGCTTTACCTTATAAAGTCACGATGGAACCATTTGTCTCTCAAGTCCCTTCATGCTCAAATATTCTTAGGTTCCGTGTCTGATTGTGTCATTGATTGTGATATTGCCAAATATATTTCTCAGGCTTGGAAGGAGCCCAGTTACAACCAGTCAATTTGAGTTCATGCATTAGCCATTACAGATAAAAAGAAGGCTTGAAAATACCTGAATTTAAGATGGTTTCTATCTCTCATTAATCACTAATACCTGAGTTACTCATATGCCAGTTTCAAGGTTTGTTACCTGTCAAATGTAAATTATGATTCTTTCTTATTGTTAGCCTGAAAGATAGACATATGTGTCAAAAGCTCCATGGGTTGTTGGAATGTTCTTAAACAAAATAGCAGGAAGGCAATAAGTCCCATATATATATATATATTTTTTTTTTTTTTGACATGGGCAGGCACTGGGAATTGAACCCGGGTCCTCTGGCATGGCAGGCGAGAACCCTGCCTGCTGAGCCATTGTGGCCCACCCTGTTCCATATATTTTTTAAACAATTTGTTGACAACCAAGCAGCATGTCCTTTTCAGGACTCACCTGAGCACATGATTTATAGTGTAGAGTATGATTTCATCTGGTACACAGAGTGAAAACTTCCATTAGGAATGTGAAACCAAATACAAACAAGGTGCTGGGGAGGCACGTCAGACCAAGAGAACACACACGCCTGACTTTAGTGTCTGAACCTGCTAGTTACTTTCCTCCAGTCAGACACTAAAAAGAGAGACCAAGTTACATGACATCACACAACGTCTCCTTTCAATGCAGTGCTTGCTTGTGGTAGGGTTAGGTAGGGAATTATTCATAGTAGTTTAAATTAATAGTTCCTGGACTTTAACTGTTAGTTGTACCAGTCAGAAAAGAGTATGAAGACACTAACAAATTGGGATTTTGTAAAACAGAATTAGCTATTTCTGTGCTATATTCCCTTATTCACTTGAGAAATTTTATTGGCTTGTTTTGTAAGGTATTTTTCTCACCCATGAAATATATTTATCATACTTCTCGGACTCTTAATTTTTCAAGATTTCATAATTTAGCAACTTAGCAGTATAATTAAATTATCTTTTGAATCAAGCTAGGAACTAATCAGAAAAGGACAGTGTGTTTTAAAATACCATATTTTTATTTGTTCTCTCTTGTTTCTTTTCCATATTCAGATACTCAGAATATACTTCATAAAGCCTTAGTTTTAGAAGTTAATTTATGGTAAAGTCGTAATTTTAGCTTTAATAGTAATTAAAAATAATTTGAAGTTTTGCTTCCGTGGAAGAAAATGATATAGCCATTATACTCAGGAAGAAAACATTCTACGAAAGATGCCGGCACTTATGCGAATAGGATGACGGAAGAGAAGAATCTGCTCATTTTAGCATCCTAGATTAACGAAAACATTGAATATAGGCATTAACTTAAAATTGGAGCTCCTGGCTCTTCATTTTCAGATATTGTTTAAAAAGATCTTCCCACCATCCAATGGAAAGAATGTTGAAATCATCTCTGAGTTACAGTTGAGCCGGATTGACAATAATAGGGTTATTCTTCCCACACTACCTTAAGGTCACGTCGTGGGTGTGTTGGAATTAAGGCTGCCAGAGTACCCTGCCTTGTTAAGAGAGACTTTTCTTCTTACTTGTCATGTGAATCCAAAACAAAACTGGGACCTGAGTACTGGATTTGGTCAATCTTGATTATGAATGACCATTTATTTATTTACTGATTGAAAAGATTGGAAATAGCAGAACAGACTGAATTCAGACCATGTTATTCTCTTGAGTGTCTGCAAACACACCCACACATTCATATACACATGTAAATACGAAAAACCGCCTACCAGCAAAGTAGTCCCAATGTTTTGTTCTTTACTCTATTTTAGAATAGTCATCACAAGATATGGACAATTTATTCAGAACACAGATTATATATGTAATGTATGGGTTTGTGATTTTTGGAAATTCTTGTTGCTGTGTTATCAAGCTCACTCGTGGATTGAGTGTGTCTTTCTCTCTACACAGTTATTGCTGATTCAACTGAGATTATGTAAAGAACCGACATAATCAAAACTACCTTTGTTTTCGCTATTGAGCAAACACTTCCTTCTTTAATATGTATGTGCTCTCTTGCAGTTTGTGATGTCTGGCTGGGGTACAGGTTATTCATTTCAATGTGAAATTGTTGATTATTCACGGTCACCTGCAGCTTTGAGAGTAAGTTTCTCTTTGGAAAAACTTGTAACTCAAAGTCAATTTAAATAACTTTTTTTTTTTAATAATCTGGCTTCTTTAATTAGCATGTTTTTATTTGTACATTGTTGTAGCGTGTACCATGATTATATTTCTATTTGAATCTATTCCATTGTATAGATATGACACATTTCAATTATTTCTCCTACTCTATTTTTTGGAAGAGCTTGAAAAATATTGTTGCCAGTTCTCTTTAAATATTTTATCAATTTCAACAGTGAAATCATTTTGCTTGTCCTTTTCATTATTGAGAGTAAATAACTTTTTTAAGAGTCTATTTCCTACACTGGATATAAATTTGGAATGAGTAAATGACTCTGCTATCAAATTATATCTAGTGTTAAATATCTAAAAATTATAAGAAAGAATTAAAGAAAGTCTGGTGGGGAGTTTTCTTTCAAATGAAAATTAGTCCTTTTTAATTTCTTGAATTTAACAAAGAATTCATATCTATGTGTTTCTGCAGATGGCACGCACCTGCTGGCTTTATTACTTATCCAAATTTATTGAGCTATTAGATACTGTGAGTATGTGTTCATCACATTTGGTAAATATTTGATGTTTCAGTGAAAGCAATAAACTGCTATAATTCAGTTGTCTGATAACTTTGGTTTTCTCTCCTCCTCAGGCAGACCTACTATTATCTTTTACCTTTTATTATCGTAATTTCACAGAATAGATAGGATAACCTTATTTTTTCAGTATTTTTCAAACTCCAAAAGGATTTTTTCTATATCTGCCTTGTGATTAAGATAAGCATGTAACTGTCAAATACTCTACAAAGCTGCATTTCATCTTTATGTGGATAGAAGATGGTTACTTTGTAAAGCAAGTTCAGGAAGCAAAAAACATGGTCCTTTATACCAAAGCACCCTTTCATCCATACTCCTTTAAGAGTATAAATGCTTCAAAAGTCATAAAAACTTGGCATACACACTAGGATGTTAAGTTACCACTGGGGTATCAGTAATTTTGATTACATTGCAACTATCTTCCATCTTCCTTTCTGAAACCCATGCTTAATGGGCCCTCTCTCTCCCTGCTTAAGACCTGGTGAGGATTAACTTTGAACTTGGTGGCTGGGCCTTGGGAGAAGCAAATGCTAGGGATTGGGGTTTGTGGTGAGAGGAGAAAGTCCTACACCTATGTTTCCAAAGCACCTTAGGAAAGCTGGATCTTTATTGTCTATCTATGGCATGTGGAGCCATGTATCTGGAAGTAGTTCTGGGTCTGACACTGAGATAAGTATCTTCTCTCTTCAGAATGAAAACCGCTAAATTTCTTATAGCCAAGTCTCAACAGGTTTCACCCTCCAGTTGTCGAACCGCAGGTTAGAATTAGAAGGGACTTGAGTGAGCATTGGGGTCTAGTCTTCTCAAACTTTAGCATGCATCAGAATCACCTGGAGGGCTTCTTTGAATGCAGATTTCTGGGCCCCAGCTGCAGATTTTCTGATTCAGTAGGTCTTGGTTGGGGCACAATAATTTGCATTTCTAGCAAGCTCCCAGGTGATGCTAATGTTGCTTGGTCCAGGGTGAAAAAACTTGCTGTAGTCTACTGGTTTACAGGCCCCAGTAAATTGACACAGTAAAATTAACTGCGTTTAAAACTAGTCTTACCCAAGAGATTTGGTACCACATGGTCTGGTTCTGGAGTAGACATTTCCTGGACATTGTAATATACTGTCAGGGTTGAGAACTGTCAATCTAGCCCTTAATTTGGAAAAAAAAAAAGGGGTGAGGGGAACCCAAGAATTAAATGATTTACCCAGAGGAATGCTACTACTGGCTGGGACTAGGATTGCTAGTTTATGGCCTTTTCTGTTGCACCATGCTACTTTCTTCCATGTGCATAAGCAAATGAATGTTAGTTCATTGTTTGTTTGCATGTTTTCAATTCTTGCTCCCATAAGGAAACTGTTGCTGTCTCCTGTGTCCTTTCCTAAACCAAATTTCTCAGATAGTCTTGTTAATAACTATTCTTTGTGCTACTATATTTAGTACTGGGTTTAGAAGTCTAGGTAGTCACTGATATTCTGAATTTTGCTTTTGAATATATCCCCTCAAAAGCCTTCCTAGTCTCCTTTGTTTAGACAGCTATACTTTCTTTTCCATCCTGTTTCCAAATAATGTAGAATAATATCAGGCCTGAGAACTAAGAGTTCTCTGCTTTCCTACATACTTCAAAATCCACTGAATATTTTGAACTGCCCCTTGGTGGGTCAGCCGCTTCGATGAGCATTCCATGAGTCAGCACTTCCAAAGCCAATGATGATAGGAAATAGTTTGTACTTTACCAGTATTTTATGTAATACTCGATAAATTATTGCATGACTGCCTATGAACTCGATTTTCTTTAAATTATTTCAGATCTTTTTTGTTCTGCGTAAGAAAGATAGCCAAGTTACTTTCCTGCACGTCTTCCATCATACCATCATGCCGTGGACCTGGTGGTTTGGAGTCAAATTTGCTGCAGGTAGCTAAGGGTGAATTGGGATCATGTGTTGAAAATAATAACATTTCTTTATGCTGTAAACACAGATTATATCCTTAAATGTGATTTAAAAGAAACTCGAAAAATCAGAGCGCCGCTTTCATCAAACTTCTTTCATTAATTAACCTGAAGCTTAACCAGTTTCCCCCGTATGCTTCAGGGGTGCATGACTTTTGGACATAGTCTTCTACACATTCTTTTCATTGTTTTGTTTAAATTTTATTCTTTTCCCGTAGAGTTCTATTAAACGTCTTTAATTTTTAAAAGATAAATAATAAATAAACAAATAAAATGGTAAAAGCCTTATAGGACTATTGTTAGATAACTCTTGTACTTTTCCAGGAAGTTAATATGTTTACCTCTAATTCCATGCCTTCTTTGTTTTCAAATTTCAAAAACTGACATTCACCACTAACAGGCTTTTACGATCTGTCAAGTTGCACTTGTGCCAACTTCTTTAAGCATCATACCATATTAAAAATTGTTTTGATATTGAAAAATAGTTGAAATCAAACACTTGGAAAATGGACTCTTTTATTTAGTTGGTTTTGTTTTTATGCTTCTGAACATCTAGAATTGGAAAAACAGGAAGTTAAGTCATTTTACCCTATCATAAACTTTTAAATAAGTGATGTCTTCAAGGGCATTTTCTTACCTTATTAGCACAAGTTCGTTGGGAATTTATTTATGCTAGTTTCTTAAATTTAAGAAGTCTTCAAGTAGGCCTGTAGTCCATGTTAGACAATGTGCTAGTTAGCATGCTTTAACATTTCTGTGCATAACTCACTCTATTTGGCAGTCTTACTCTCCTAGACTAAAAGAAAAGAGGAACCTTTGAGGAACTCATATTTGAGTTCTAGACTCTCCAGGCATGAGGGAAAAATCTATGTGTCTGAGGGCATGAGAGGATGTGGATAAGCCAGTGGCAGGAAGAAGATGCCAGAATTCAGAGGAGCCATAGGGGCTGTGAAATGTGGGCAAAGGGCTACCCATCTCATGGCCAACAAATACTGTTTCCCAGTATGTAAAATATCTCTTGCCCCAAACTGGCATGTATCTGTTCAAGATTTTCTTTAAATAACCAAAGCTGCTTTTTTCTTATAGTGTATGTTAATATAAAAATTGACCTTACCTTATAACAAGATAGTGTTATCTGTGTCCATTTTACAAATCTAGGGTAGCTATATTATTTAATCTCCATTATTTTACTTATCCCTCTTCTCTATACTTTTGTTTCCTCTCACAGGCCATGTGCCTTTCAGTCCTTTCTTTGGTGTTATTCATTGACACCTTATTCATGTTGGTGAAAAACTTGGATAATACATAAGCATCCACCAATGGAATGGTTATGATTTCTTGTGTGCATATAATTGGGAAATACACATGATGTTGAGAGGTATTTGGCTTATCTTCTTGGGTAAGCAGCTTGCTTTCTAAATGATCAGAAATAGATGACTTTTCTACTTTTAAAGGACTCTAGAAAAGGTGTTTTCACACCCTTAATTTCTTTATTCAGGTTTCTTCCATGAAACCAGAATACTATCACAACACTGAAAATAAACAGGAATAGATAATAAAAGATTAGAAGACAGTACCCTAAAATACAAACAGAGGTGAATTGGATATATTGATACAAACACTGATTTCCCTTTCCTTTTTTTATCCTTGTCTGTATTTTCCAATTTTTCTATAATGAATACCTGTCAATTCTATAATGGACAAAATAAATTTTATTTAAAGAATATTTCTTTTCCTAACTTCTATCTTTGAGTCTATTGATAATCTAGCTTTCATTTCAAAAACAAACAGTAGTTTACAATTATGAAAATTTAAATTTGATATACCTCAAGTTTTTAAATGTTTTTATCTTTATGGACATCAAGCACTTTATAATAGGTTCCTTGCCCACACCTTAATCTACCTTCTACTTTACAAAATTTAACTAATTAAAAATAATGATTTCTTCTCAAGTCCATGATATGAGTTGGCATTTCTATTCAGTCTTATATGTGGAATTCTAGTAAATATTTCTACAGCGTACCTGTTATGTATTCAGTGCCAGGCATGACAACAAACACTTCAGGGTTATTTTCAGAGTTGTGATTTAGCCCTGGCTTCCATTCCTAAATTGAAGCTGTAGAACTTAAACTGTTCTTTTCAAAACTTGAGCTGATCACTATCTGACATTTAATTTCCTGTTGTCTTGTTATACTCCACTCTGGGATAATAGCAATCAGCTTTCCTTTTGTATATGATGAAAATATTTCTGTGGCAGCTTTTTGTATTAATTATGCATTCTTTTGTCAAGAGAAATGGAGAACTATGATAATTACCCAGGTGGTTCCTTTATTTTTTTTCTAAACCAGAGGAGTGAAGTAATCCTAATTCATTCTGAGATGTGTGCTTTCAGACCTATGATCATAAAGAAGAAAGCAAGTTTAGAAAATACATTATTAGAAAAGCCTTCCAAGAAGATATAAAAAACATTACTAATTAAAGTGTGATTGTTCTGTGAACAAACTTATTAAAATAACTATCAGAAAATAGTGATAACTAGAGAAAATAGACAAGTAAATTTTATTGAATAGCTTATTTTGATAAGTAACCCATACTCGGCACTCGCCACTCAAACTTATTAAAATAACTTATCAGAAAATAGTGATAACTAAAAAAAATAGACAAATAAATTTTATTGAATAGCTTATTTTGGTAAGTAACCCATACTCAGCACTCTCCACTGTATACCAGTGCTTTGTTAAATCCCTGTCTGTGGGATCCTCAGGGGCCTGAATATGTCTGAATGGAAATGAGCATTCTTCTACCCAATAATGGAAGAGGTGCTTGGTGAGAAAGGGTCTGATGTAGTTTCTTATCAAAAGTGAAATAGAACTCCCTGTGTGTAATTGTGAGACACAAATGGACTTGAGAGCTCTCTGGTTTATCCACTTGGTTTATCAGCTTGACGCCTGTCAGAAATAGGCAAGTATTCTATTTTTTAGTTACCCTACAAACTGTGTTTTCACACCATTATAATGTACTATTCACGTTTCTTTTGGAAAAGAAGACTAATCCTAATGTAAATAACAAATGTTGAAAAATTGTTAATAAGCTTCATTAGTGCTGTTTCTTCTGACTTGAAGAGTATAATAGTGAAGGGACTAGCTACAATATGATTTATTCTAATCAGGAGGAAAAAGTTTATGAACTATAATATGGCATGACTAAGGCTTTGGGAGAATGTGTAAACAACTAAAAAGTAATGACTTAAAGTATGTCATTTTTAAGAGAGTACTTTACAAGTGGTTTTTCTAGATGTGTCCAGAATGACTGATTGAAAATAATTATTAAAACCATGGCCCAAGGATTATGCCTGTGTGAATTCAAGGGCAGGGCCTGGCCTCTGACAGCCCTGCAGGGTAAAAAAAATAATAATATATATATATATATATATATATCTTATTAAATATAATTGGTTTCTACAATGCAACAATTTTTATGACATTTGCCCTTTAAAGGTTATATTAGAAGTAATAAATCTGTATTTTAAACTTTTTTATTTTAAACTTTCCATCATTTGTAGTGTATATGAATTCAGCCCTTTTCCTCCCATAATCAGAAAATTTTGTGAGATTTTATTTTCTTCCTGGAATTAAAGATTATTAAGAAATTAGAATATTTTGGAGAAAATTTTAAAATCAGATTAATGTTACTAAGCAGAGTGAGACTATGCATGACAAATTCGGATTCTTCTATGCCTGTTAGGAAAGAGGAATACCAAGAAAGGAAGGCACACTTGATAATAACCAAGTGTAGGCAGTAAAAAGATGGTTTAACAATTAGCAGATACTAATTATACACTCCAACATGGGTGAATCCCAGAAATGCAGTGTTGATTGCAAGAAGGCTAAGGTTGCCACAGAGAATGCATCTGGAATAATTCCATTTACATAACGTACAAAAACAGGCAAAACTAATATTTAATGGAAAGGGTACAAGGAAATCTTACATGGTATCTAAAATATTCTATGTATTGATTTTAGTAATGGCTACATGGGTGTATAAATATGAAAAAAATCATCGAACTGTATACCTAAGATTAATGTACTCTGTGGACTTTATATTTATTTACCCTAAAAATTAGATTGATTACTATTAGCTAGCAATATATCATATTTAAAAGATAGCTCAACTTCAGTTTTTAAGGTAAACTCTAATCATATGACCATCTTAAGGTTAAGATATAATAAAATGTCAATTTACTTTCTAAGATTATATCTTAAACTTTACTAAATGCATGTATTATCCAACTCCTTATAATTGGAATTGGTTATAACTGTGTTATATGGCTGTGTTAACAGTGTAATATTTCTTATATGCTTTTCTTCCTACTAAAATTGAAGAAATAATTATACTGAAATTTCTCTTCAGACAGAAATGTGTTCAATTTTAAGGACCAATTTTTAAGGACCCCATTTTATAATTATTTTATTTTCCAGGTGGTTTGGGAACGTTCCATGCCTTTCTAAATTCAGCTGTGCATGTAATCATGTACAGCTACTATGGACTGTCTGCCCTGGGACCAACGTACCAGAAGTACTTGTGGTGGAAAAAATATTTGACATCATTACAGCTTGTGAGTAATGAATTTTCTTTAAAACCAGCTATGGCACTAAACTGGAATCACTTTCTTAGTGAATTAGAATTCTAACTAAATGATAGACAACGTTTACAAAACAATAGGGACAGAAATGTTTAGCCCCTATGCGGCATGCCGTCGTTAGCCTTTCTATGTTATTTGAAATTTGTCAGGAACTTTAATGAAAGTAATTTTAAAAATGAAGCATTTCTGCTAGCCAAGAGGCTATCTTTATACCATTTTATGCCTTTATAGCAAATAAATGCATTTATGTTCAAAATAATCTCAAAGTTATATGAACCTCAGTAAGCACACACTAATTTATAAGCTAGAAATTCCTTTTTCTAGATCTAAAGGACTTCAGGAAATGTAACCTTGAAAGAATTATGAACCTTCTTGTGTGTCTCCCAGTTTGTTCTATCTTTTCTCCCACTAACACAAGGTGTTGTGAGGCCCCAAGGTGTAAAGTGATGCTAGCAACAGTCAGTGTCTTACATGGATGTGAGTATTGCCCTCGAGCAAGCAGTGTTAAAAAGAGCAGAAGCAGTCAGTTGAGACCTAAAATACCTTCTAAACATTCATCTTAAAAGTCTAAGACATAAGCCTTATTTTCGTGAAGAATAGCTGTAGGTTCAAGATGATGATTTGCTTTAAATTTTATGGCCATTTATTAAAAGAATAATTGTGCCATCCTCATATTTCCAGATTTATAGTTGGTATCATATTCTGTTAGTACACACACAAGAGATAGTATGAATTTGGGTTCAGATAGCCTGTTGAGACTTACTTTTTATTAAAATCCTACAGCTTGCTAGATGAAATTTCAGCACATTCCCAATGTAAGGGAATAGATAGGAGTGAAGGTGATTCTCTTGTGGGTCTAGAAATAACATTACCATATTGAAGATGAACAAGATTGAAAGGGGTTGTATAGACCTACATGTCCCACTGATTCACATTAGAAATATGAATAAGTTCTTGTAAGAATTACTTCAAAGATATGTTTCTTGTATAAAGAGTATTTAAGTCCGGAAAAAAAAAAAGAGTGTTTACGTTCAGGGTACAGTGGGAAAACTACTATTGCATTCCATGAGCTATGTTCAAAAGGAAACCATCAGTGCTACCACAGCAACAGCAGAGGTAAATAATGGGGTGAGGGACAAAAATTAAGAGGAGGTTTAGATTTCCTATTGGCGAGGTTGTGTTTATTGGTTTTCTTTCTCTTGGAAATAATGAAATTACCTAACATTGAGAATGTTGATGGACTGTGGACTTGGGGCCCTCTATGTGATGCCTGATGAATGCAGGTGGCTGAACGATGCACTGACTGAGAAGAAGATTGGCAAATGATGGTGTATACTTATGAACGAAGGTTGTGCTGCTACAAAAAGGAACAATGTTGTGGGACATGCAGTGATATGAATGGACATGTGAGATATTTGGTGAGACAAAATAAGCAGAAACAAAAAAACGGCAATGGTATTGTCACCTTTAGAAAATGTTTATAAGAAAACAGGGGCCTAGATTGTAAGCTTTTAGAGCAGATGCATTAAGTCTGGAGTGGTGATAATTATTTCTGGATTCTGAGAGACTGTTATATACATAACCTGATATTTAGAGATAGGAACGAAGCTGAACAGGTTGGGGTTAAAGTAATTCAGAACATAGGGGTAAGGAAGACAGTGTCTATATTTTAGAACCACACATACTCTTTGAGACTAATGGAAGAAAGGTTTATTTGATGTGGAACTGAAATTTTCTGTAGTGCATAATCTAATTCAACCTATCTGTGTAGCTCATTTGAACAATTGAAACACAGGCAGCACAGAATAAGAAAGAGGTCCTTTAATCCTGTATAGATTATTGTAATGCCTGGAAACATCCTAGAATATATTAAGCAGATAATCAAAAAGTATTGTCAAAGTCCCCTGAGGGAGGCAAGAAAGTATATGGAACTACTAAACTTTACCATCAAGGAAGCCCCTGATACTGCGCTCTCCCAGCACCTCCAAGCCTGTGGGAAGACAGTGGTCCACAGTTTGATACTGTGTCAAGTTTTATGGACAGCCAAATCAATAGGCCATGTCCTTGATCATGAGGCTTACTCTTGTGAAGCTTATGTAGGTAATGGAGAAGCTTAGACTACATATAGACATGCCTAAGAGTTATTTCTGGAGAAACTGTTGTTGCTCAGATGTGGCCTCAGTGTCTCTAAGCCTAACTCTGCAAGTGAAATCATTGCCCTCCCCCCTCCATGGGATATTACATCTAGGGGTGAAAGTCTCCCTGGTGACATGGAAGATGCCTCCCAGGGATGAATCCAGACCTGGCACCATGGGATCAACAATTACATCCTGGCCAGTTGGGAGGAAACAAGTGTAATCAATAAAGTATCAGTGGCAGAGAGAGTTCAAATAGAGTCGAGAGGTTACTCTGGAGGTTGCTCTTTATGCAAACTTCAGGTAGACCTTGCTACCTCTCATAACCTGCCAACCCCCAACCAGGACCATTCCAGCCAATCCTAAAGAACACCTAGGGCAGTGTATATGATTCCACAAGGGTTCCAGGTACTAGAGTAACTTTCCAGAAACTTACACCCTCCAGATGGGTCCCTGGTCCAGATAAGTCCTGAAACCTAGCCCAGCCTCTCCAGAACATTAGATAGATAGTTCCATTTCCCTACCCCATATTAGTGACAGACCTTTCCAATATCAAAAATTTAGAATTGCCATAGCTCAAACAACCCTAAAGAGAGGTATGGAAAGATCAAAGGTGAGACAAAATAAGCAGAAACAAAAAAACAAAAATGGTACGGTCACCTTTAGTCTCCAGTATCTTAGAGCAGCTAGAAGCAAAAACCTAAAATTGTGAATTTGTAACCCATGTCAAAGTCTGAAATATGTTCTGCAACTAATTGTGGTGCTGTGCTTGAAAATTTATAGCTTTTTTGTATATATGTTATTTTTCACATAAAAAGAAAGAAAAAAGTCAATTGTGATGATAAAAAAAAAAGTACTTAAGCCCTCTAGCCTCCTATATTCTGGAGTAGCTAGAAGGAATAATATGAGAGGATCATATGGTAGCTCAAGACAAACTCTGGGTTCTGTCCTGTAACTACTTGTTGAAGATTGCTTTGAAAACTATTGCTTTTTTATTTATTTGCTTTGTATATATGTTCTAATATACAATAAAAATAGGTATAAAAAAATTCAGCACATTCAAGAACATGTTCTCGCAGGTGAGTTTTGATATTTTATTCCATAAGAATACTATATCAAAATCAGAGTATGCCCTTGAAGAGTTATTAATTGTATCCCAAATTATCAATTATCTAATTAATTAATGATAAGGAAACGGTCAAATAAATTATTTTAATTCATGCTTAGATTACTATAAAGCCATAAAAATATTCTACTTGCTTTATTTTAAAATACTTTTATTCTCATTATAAAGTTGTAATATATGCTCGTTGCAGAGTGATTTGAAAATCTAGTGAAGAAAACAAAGAGACAAACATAATTATATCACCCAGGGATAACCATTGCTGATATATATTTTTTTCCTCTTCTAACTTTTCCTCCCATGCATATATATGTGTATATTTTACATAATTTGCATTATTTTGCATATGCAAGTATATGTTGGGCTTTTTTTTCACTTAACATGCACCTAAATGTTGTGAAAACTTTTTAATAATGTGGGAAACAGTTATATAGAAAAATGATAGCTGGTCATTATTATTTCAGATGTGCCGGTTATACCCAGATATACACATGCTTAGCCTGTCTAAGATTTAATTTATTCATATCTGCAAAATGAGGGGAATAATCATACCTATGGTACAGCATTAAAATTGATTTTAAAATATTAAAATAATTAGAGACTAAAGAGAGAATGAAAATTAAATGCATTACATAATCCTGGACTGTATCTAATAATGGAGAAGAAAATGCCCCCAAAGGCATTATTGAGTCATATGGAAAAAATTGGAATATGGACAGTAAACTTTATGGCAATGTTAAATTTCTTGTATTTGATAACTGTACTTAAGGTAGTTACATAAGTGAATATCTTTGTTCTTAGGACATATTATGGATATATTAAGTGTCCAAGGAGCCTTATATTTGTAAGCTTCTTTCAAATATTGAGAAGATAGGTGTTCTAGTTTGCTAGCTACCAGAATGCAACACACCAGAGATGGATTGGCTTTTAATAAAAGGGAATTTATTTTGTTGGTTCTTCAGAGGAAAGGCAGCTAACTTTCCACTGAGGTTCTTTCTTATGTGGAAGGCACAGGATGGTCTCTGCTGGCCTTCTCTCCAGGCTCCTGGGTTCCAACAACTTTCCCTGGGGTGACTTCTTTCTGTATCTCCAAAGGCCTGGGCTGAGCTGTAAGTGCTGAGATGAGGAATGCTGAGCTGCTTAGGCTGTGCTACCTTGAGCGCTCTCATTTAAGCACCAGCCAATTAAGTAAAATGTCACTCATTGCAGTAGACACGCCTCCTAGCCGACTGCAGATGTCATTAGCAACAGATGAGGTTCAGGTACCATTGGCTTATGTCCGCAGCAACAAAACTAGGTATGCTCACCTGGCCAAGTTGACAACTGAATCTAACTAACACAATAGGTGATGGGTAGGTAGATATAGATAGAATGATATGGCAAATGCAGTAAGATGTTTAAAGTTGGTAAATCTGGGTATCTGGATAGAGGTTATATTACATTTCTTTGTATTTTTTAATACAATATTTTTTATTAGAAAAGTTGTAGGCTTACAGAAAAGTCATGCATAAAATACAAAGTTCCTATGTACCATCTTATTATTAACTTGTTGTATTAGTGTGATACATTTGTTACAATTGACAAAACAACATTTTTAATACTGTACTGTACTCCATGGGTTATATTAGGGTTCACTGTTTTTGTTGTTCAATCCTATGCTGGCTTTTAAAATTTATTCTTAACATCTACAACTGAGAATTTCCCTTTTAACCACATTCAAATATATAATTTTGTGCTGTTAATTACATTCACAGTGTTATACTACCATCATCACTTCCTATTACCAAAATTTTTCAATCAACCCAAATAAAACTCCACAATTTAAGCTTGATTTCCTATTTCTTAGCCCAACCCTAGCCCCTGATAACCTATATTCTAGTTCCTAACTGTATGAGTTTGCTTAATTCTGAATATTTAATATCAGCGAGGTCCTATAATGTTCACCTTTTGTGTTTGGCTTATTTCATGCAACATGTCTTCAACGTTCATGCATGTTGTGGTTTATATTAGAGCTTCTTTGCTCTTACAGATGAATATATTCCATTGTATGTATATGCTACATTTTATTTATCCATTCTTCTCTTTTGGCAATTGTGAATAATGTCAGCATGAACACTGTTATGTAGATATCTGAGTCCCTGCTTTCAACTGTTTTGGATATTTTCCTAGGTGGGATTAATGGGTTATGTGGTAATTCTATACTTAACTTTCTGAGGAACACCAAACTACCTTCCATAGCAGCTATACCATTTTACACTCCCATCAACAAAGAATGAATGTTCCTGTTTCTCTACATTCTTTTCAACACTTGTTATTTTCAGGTTTTTGAATAATAGCAATTCTACTGGGTGTATCTCATTGTGGTTTTGATTTGCATTTCCCTAATGACTAGTAATGTTGAGCATCTTTTTATGTGTTTTCTGGCCACTTGTGTATGTTCTTTGAAAAGATGTCTAGTTTTGAACTGGGTTGTTTGTCTTTTGTTGTTGGGTTGAAGGTTTTCTTTATACATTTTGGTTATTAAACCCTAATTGCACATGTGGTTTCCAAATATTTTCTCCCATTATTTGATAGGTCTTTTTACTTTCATGATAGCATCCTTTAATCCACCTAAGTTTTAATTTTGATGAAGTCCCGTTTATCTGTTTTTGTTTGTTCTTTATACTTTTTATATAGAGTCTAAGAAACCATTGCCTAACACAAGATCCTGAATATGTTTCCCAGTGTTTTCTTCTAGGGGTTTTATAGTTCTGGCTCTTATATGTAGGTCTTTTGGCTCTTATATGTAGGTCTTTGATCCATTTTGAGTTGATTTTTGTATAAGGTGTGAGGTGGGGTAGGTACCCTTTCCTTCTTTTGCACATGGATATCCAATTTTCTCAACACCATTTTTTGAGGTGACTATTCTTTCCCATTTCAGTGAACTTGGAAATCTTGTGAAAAATCAGTTGGTCATGCATATGAAGGTTGATTTCTGAACTTTCAGTTTGATTCCATCATTTTATATGTTTGTCCTTGTACCAGTACCATGCTGTTTTGATTACTGTAGATTTGTAATATGTTTTTTTTTTTTTTTTTTTTTACATGGGCAGGCATCAGGAATCGAACCCGGGTCCTTGGGCATGGCAGGCAAGCACTCTTACCTGCTGAGCCACTGTGGCCCACCCTGTAATATGTTTTAAAGTTGGGAAGTATGGTCCTCCAATGTTGTTTTCCTTTTCAAGATGTTTTTGGCTATTTGGCACCCTTTACCCTTCCAAATAAACTTGATGATTGACCATTCCAATTCTTCAAAGTAGGCTTTTAGAATTTTGGTTGGGATTACATTCAATCTGTAAATCATTTTGTGTAGAATTGACATCTTAGTGATATTTAATTTTCCAAACCACGAATACAGAATGTCCTTCCATTTATTTAGGGCTTCTCTGATTCCTCTTAGCAATGTGTTTTATAGTCATTTTGTGTAGAAATCCTTTACATCCTTCACAAATTTATTCCTAAATATTTTATTCTTTTAGTTGCTATTGTAAGTGGATTTTTTTTCTTGATTTCTTCTTTTGATTGTTCATTGCATATGTATAGAAACCGTACTGATTTGGGGGTGTCAATCTTGTGCACTGCTACTTTGCTGAATCATTTATTAGAAGCTTTATTGTGGATTTTTCAGGATTTTCTGTATATAGGATCATGGCATTTGCAAATTAGGGAACATTTTACTTCTTCATTTTCAACTTGGATGCCATTAGTTTCTTTTTCTAGCCTAATTGCTCTGGCAAGAACTTCCAGTACATTGTTGAACAGCAGTGATGACAGTGGGCATTCTTGTTGTGTTCCTGATCGTAGAGGGAAAGCTTTCAGTCTTTCACCAATAAATAGGATGTTAGCTGTGGGTTTTTAATATATGCTCTTTATTGTGTTAAGGAAGTTTCCTTCTGTTTCTAGTGTTTTTATCAAGAAGGGGTGCTGGATTTTATCAGATGCCTTTTCTGCATCAAGTGAGATGACGTGGTTTTTTCACTTCATTCTGTTAGTGTGGTCTATTACATTAATTGATTTCCTTATCAATTAATGTAATAGGAACTATCTTTGCATACCTGGGATAAATTCCAGTTGATCGTGGTGTATAATTCCTTTCATGTGCTGTTGGATTTTGTTTACTAGTATTTGGTTGAGGAGTTTTGCATCTATATTCATAGCATATATTGGTCTGAAATGCTCTTTTCTTGTAGTATCTTAATCTGACTTTGGTATGAGGGTGATGTTGGCCTCATTGAATGAGTAAAGGTGTTTTCCCCCTCTTCAATTTTTGGAAGAATTTCAGCAAGATTGATTTTAATTCTTTTTGGAATGTTTGGTAGAATTCCTCTATGAAGCCATGTGGTCCTGGGATTTAGGAAAACTTTGGGAGCTTCTTGATTACTGATTCATTTCTTTGCAAGTTTTTGGTCCATTGAGATCTTCTATTTTGTCCTGAATCAGTGTAGATAGTGGAATTTGTTCATTTCATCTAAGTTATCTAATTTGGTGTACAGTTGCTCATAGTATCCTTTTATAATCCTTTATATTTTTAAAGGGTCGGTAGTATCCCCTTTAAATTTCTGTATTTAGTTCATTTGTCTTGTTCATTGTCAGTCTGTATAAATGTCAAAAGAGGCAACTTTTGGTTTCATTGATTTGATTGTTTTTTTAATTCTCTAATTAATTTCTCTCTGCTCTTTGTTTTTTTTCGTCCTTCTGCTCGCTTTGTGTTTAGTTTAATTAGAGATCTTTTCTCATTTTAAATGCAAACATTTAGAGCCATAACTATTCCTCTAACACTGCCTTTGTTGCATCCCATAAGTTTTGTTATGTTGTGTTTTCATTTTCATTTGCCTCAAGATAGTTCTCAATTTCCTTCAGATTTGTTTGACCCCTTGGCTGTTTAAGAATGTGTCGTGTGATTTCCACATATTTGTGAATATACTAATTCTCTCTCTGTTATTGATATCTAGTTTCCTTCCACTGTGATCAGAGTAGATACATTGTATGATTGCAATAATTTTGAATTTATTGAGACTTGTGACTTAACATAGAATCTATCCTGGCTAATGATCCCTGTGCCCTAGAGGAAAATGTGTTTATTCTTCTGCTGTTAGGTGAAGTTTCTGTCTTGCAGGCATAGTGGTTTAGAGTATTGTTCAAGTCTTCTATTTCCTTATTGTTCCTCTGTCTACATGTTCTATCCATTATTGAAAGTGATATATTGAATTCTCCTATTAATGTAGAGTTTTCTATTTTTCCCCTTAAATTTGTCAATATTTGCCTCATATATTTGCCATTATGTGTTTATATATTTATAATGTTATATCTTCTTGAGTTGACCTCTTTATCAATATATAATAATCTTATTTCCCTCACTACATTTTTTTTTACTTAAAGTCTATTTTACATGATATTAATATAGCTATCCCAGCTCTCTTTAGGTTTCTACATACATGGTGTATTTCTTTCTATCCTTTCACTCTTTTTTTTTTTTTAACACTTTTAACATTTTAATCGACATTCAAAAAGCATAAATTAACACATTGTATCTGTGACTTCTTGATATTCTTACTTAGGCTAAGGCTAAAATAAGCATTTAGGTTTCTTTTTTAACTGTTTCATTCACACAGTGTATAATCCATCCTGAGTGTATAATCTGTGGCTTTTGGTATAATCACATAGTTAGTTGTGTGTTCACTACTGTTAATATGAGGACATTCTTCTGAAGAAAAAAAACACATCCCTTATATCCCCTATTATTGACATTTAGCTTTGGTTTAGTGCCTTTGCTACCACGAATGTCAAAATATTACAATGTTACTGTTTTCTATAGACCCTAGTTTACATTCATTGTATTTCCCCCCATATACCACTGTATTAACATTGATTATAGTGACATACATTTGTTCCAGTTCATATAAGAGCTTTCTTATATTTACACAGTTATCCACCATCACTGCCCCCCTCTAGGTTCTGCTAAGTTATATTGTCCCAGTTTTTATCCTCTAGCTTTCCTTCCGGTAACATACACGACTCTGGCCTTCCTCTTTCAACCATACTTATATTCAGCTTTGGTCATTACACTTACAGTATTGTATGCCATCACACAGTGTTCTGCTCTCCATTTCTGAACACTTCCAAACAACCTTATTGAACATTCTGTCCTCCTTAAACATTGATTGCCCTAATTCTGTTCTCTATCTCCTGATAACCTATGCTTTCGACTTTAACTTTCAAAGTTTGCTCATGGTAGTTAGTTCACATTAGTGAGAACTTAAACTGTCTGTCCTTTTGTTTCTCACTTATTTCATTCAACATAATGTCCTCGAGGTTCATTCACATCATTGCATGCCTCACGACATCATTCCTTTCTGCAGCCACACAATATTCATCATTTGTATACACCATAGATCGCTTGCTGGATTTTATTTTTCAAGTATTTTGCTGAAGATTTTTGCATCTGTATCATTAGAGAGATTGGTCTGTAATTTTCTTTTCCTGTAGTATTTTTGGCTTCGGTATTAGGGTGATGTTGGCTTCATAGAATGATTTAGGTAGCTTTCCTTCCTCTTCAATTGTCTTGAAGAGTTTTTTTTTTAATTTTTTATTAATTAAAAAAAATTACAAGAAAGAAACATAAACATTCCCAACACATACACTCAGCAATTCACAATATCATCACATAGTTGCATATTCATCATCATGATCATTTCCCAGAACATTCACATCAATTCAGAAAAGAAATAATAAGACAACAGAAAAATAAAACAAAAACAGAAAAAAAATTATACATACCATAGCCCTTACCCCTCCCTTTCATTGATCACTAGCATTTCAAACTAAATTTATTTTAATATTTGTTCCCCCTATTATTTATTTTTATTCCATATATTCTACTCATCTGTTGACAAGGTAGATAAAAGAAGCATCAGACACAAGTTTTTCACAATCACACAGTCACATTGTGAAAGCTATATCATTATACAGTCATCATCAAGAAACGTGGCTACTGGAACACAGCTCTACATTTTCAGGCACTTCCCTCCAGCCTTTCTATTACATCTTGGTTAACAAGGTGATATCTACTTAATGCGTAAGAATAACCTGTCTTGAAGAGTTTGAGCAGAACTGATACTAATTCTTCCTAGAATGTTTGATAGAATTCACATGTGAAACCATCTGGTCCTGGACTTTTCTTTCTTGGGAGATTTTATTTTTTTGTACTTTTTTTAATTGTGTAATATAACATGTATAAAAAGCAAAGAAGAAAAAACAATAGTATTCAAAGCACTCTTCAACAAGTAGTCACGGGACAGATCCCAGAGTTTGTCATGGGCTACCATTCCTTCATCTCAGATTTTTCCTTCTAGTTGCTCCAGAAAATTGGAGACTAGAAGGACTAAATTTTTTTTTTTTATCATTGCAATGGATTTTTTTTCTTTTTTGTGAAGAATAATATTTATGTTATCTAAAAAGCAATAAATTTCAAAGCACATCACCACATTAGTTGTAGAACTGATTTCAGAGTTTGGTATGGGTTACGGTCCCACAATTTTAGGTTTTTACTTCTAGATGCTCTAAGATACTGGAGACTAAGAGAAATATCAATATAATGATTTAGCAAACATACTTGTTTGTTAAACCCTACCTTCTCTGTGTAACTCCACCAATACCTTTGATCTTTCTCCCATTCTTCAGGGGTTTTTGGGCTATGGCCATTCTAAATTTTTCATGTTGGAAAAGGCTGTCACTAATATGGGGTAGGGAGATGGGTCTAGGTGACGTTCCAGAGAGACTGGCCCCTCTGCATTTTAGGACTTATCTTATCCAGGGACCCATCTGGAGGTTGCAGTTTTCTGGAAAGTTACCCTAGTGCATGGAACCTTTGTAGAGACTTACATAATGCCCTAGGTGTTCTTTAGGATTGGCTGGAATGGTTTTGTTTAGGGTTTGGCAAGTTATCATAGGTAGTAATGTCTAACTGAAGCTTGCATAATAGCGACCTTCAGAGTAGCCTCTTGACTCTATTTGAACTCTCTCAGCCACTTATACCTTATTTGTTACACTTTCTTTTCCTCCTTTTGATCAGGGTGGCGTTGTTGATCTCTCGGTGTCAGAGCTGGACTCTTTCTGGGAGTCATGTCCCTTGCCACCAGAGAGACTTTCACCCTGGATGCCATATCCCACATAGGGAGGGGAGGGCAATGATTTCACTTGTAGAATTGCGCTTAGAGAGAGTGAGCACATCTGAACAGCGAAAGAGGTCCTCCAGAAGTAACCTCCAGAAGTAACTCTTAGGCATACCTATAGGTAGACAAAGCTTCTCTGCTACATACGTAAGCTTCACAAGAGCAAGCCTCAAGATCAGGGGCTTGGCCTATTGATTTGTATGTCCCTCGTGCTTGACACAGTATCAGGGCAGTCTCTGGCGGTAAAGTTTAATAGTTCCATAATTTTTCTCCCATCCCTCAAGGGACCTTGCCAATACTTTTTGATGATCTGCGTAATATATTCTAGGATGTATCCAGGCATTACATTAAGCTATATGGGATTAAAGGCCCTTATTCTTATTCTGGGCTCCCTGTGTTTGGATTGTTTAAATAATCTATCCAGACAGATTGAGTTAGATTATGTGCTACAGAAAATGTAGGTTCCGAACAAAATGAACCTCTTTTCCTTTGCTCTCAAAGAGTAGGTGAGGTTTCAGGGTACAGACAGTGTCTTCCTTACCCGAGTCTGAATTACTTGAATCCCAACGTGACTGACTGTTCCTATCTCTAAATACCCGGTTATACATATATAAAGCGCCCTCTCAAAGTCCAGAAATGATAATTATCTCTGGATTAAATGTGACTGCTATAAAAGCTTACAACTAGGCCCCTGTTTTCTTTCTTTCTTTTTTTTAAACTTTTTTATTGTATATGTAACATATATACAAAACAAAGAAATAAAAAAGCAATAGTTTTCAAAGCACTCTTCAACAAGTAGTTACAGGACAGATCCCAGAGTCTATCATGGGCTGCCATACAATCCTCTTACATTTTTCCTTTTAGTTGCTCCAGAATATAGGAGGCTAGAAGGCTTAAATTTTTATTTATCCTCACCATCAACTTTCTTTCTTTCTTTTTTTTTTTTTGTGAAAACATATTTTTTGTAGCAGCACAATATTTGATCATATGTATATACCATGGTTCACAAATCTACTTCTCAGTCAGTGCATCCTTCAGCCACCTGCATTCATTAGGCATGATGTAGAGGGCTCAAAGTCCACAGTCTATAAACATTCTCAACTTTAGATAATTTCTTTGTTCTTTCTTGGGAGATTTTTTTATGACTGATGTAATTTCTTGTGATTGGTTTGTCAGGTTGTTTATTTCTTCTCCAGTCAGTGTGTAGGCTGTTCAAGTAATTCTAGGAAATTGTCCGTTACATCTTAGTTTCTCTGGTTTGTTGGTATTAAGTTGCACATAGTATTCTCTCATTATCTCTTTTATTTCTGTGGGGTCAGTAGTTATGTCCCCCCGATCTGATTTATTTGCATCCTCTCTCTTATTTTCTTTGTCAGTCTAGCTAAGGGTCCATCGATTTTATTGCTTTTCTCAACTTCTGGTTTTGTTGATTCTCTCTGTCATTTTTATGTTCTCTATTTCATTTATCTCTGCTCTAATCTTTTGTACTTCTTTCCTTCTGTTTGCTTTGGCATTGGCTTGCTGTCCTTTTTCTAGTTCCTCCAGTTATACAGTTAAGTCCTCAATTTTTGCTCACTCTTCTTTTTTAATACAGGTGTGTAGGGCAATACATTTCCCTCTCAGCAATGCCTTTGCTGCATCCTATAAGTTTTGATATATTGTTTTCTCATTTTCACTTGCTAGAGATATTTGTTGACTTCTCTTGTAATTTCTTCCTTGACAGGGTATGGGGTGGAGGAGTGGAGGTTGCTTTTGAAACTGTTGCTGTTTTCCCAGCCCCTGGGGTCTGTATTCTCTGAGTAACAGCTACCACCTGTGCTGGGCTTTGCCTGTCTTTTCTTGGGGAGCACAACTCTTCAGTCCCCTGTTCCCTGCAGGCTGGCAAAGTTATGAGACTCCACAGCCCCACTTCCATCCCTGACAGTGTTTTCGAAAGAGACTGGGCTCTGCTTTCGCGGATTGAAACTAGTGGTGATATTCCAGCCCCTGAGATCCAAATTCTCTGAATGACAGCCTCCACTTTCACTGGACCTGCCCCCAGTATCTTGGGTTTGGGAACTATTTCTACCACCTGATGAGTTACTTTGTCTCTCAGTCAAGTCTACTTCCAACCCTTCCTGGGCCAGGGCTAAAAATGGAGTCTGCTGGCCACTTAAAAAACAAAAAAAGAAAAAGTAGCTGTTCTCTAGCTGGTCCTCAGTACCCTGGGTTTGCCAGTCAAGAGACAGAGTTGGTACCCAATTCTATGTGCCCCTTTTTTGGGGGCACAGCCCGTTTCCAACATGGTGAGCTCAGCCTAATCCAGAAGCCTCTGTTTTCTTCATCCAAACTACTTCTTACCTGATGGGAACTAGGCTGAAACAGAACTCCCAGTTTCTTTCTTGATTGTGTGGTAAATTTATCTGTGCTTGAAGCTGGTATTCAGCAGTCTGAATTCATTAATCAAATCTGCAGTTCGTGCCTGGTTGAGTTCCCCTTCCTTACTAGTAGGAGAAAGGGCTTCTGTTTCCCACCAGGCAATGCTTCGGAGTCAGCCTGCTGTGCCAATTGGGAAGGGCACCAACCTCTACAGCGTGGAAAGACTTAGGGCATCTTTGCTACGATTCATCAGTCTCTCTCCACATGTTCCTGGCTGGTGTATGATGTCCATCTGGTCTCTGAAGTCCCCCAAACAGTTTCAGGACAGTTCCTGGTTATTTGTTAGCTGTCTTGGAGGATGGTTATTTACTAGCTGCCCTTCAACTCCGTATGCTGTCATCTTCCTTCTCCCATTCTTTCACGTTTAACTTACTTGTATCCTTGAATTTAAGGTGAGTTTCTTGTAAACAGCATATAGTTGAACTATGCTTCGCAAAATTCATTCTAGCAATCTCTGCCTTTGACTGGAGAGTTTATTCCATTTACATTTAAAGTAACCAGTGATAATGCAATACTTTCTTCTGCTATTTTGCTGTATTCTTTTTGTAAATTTTATACCTTCTTTGTCCCTTAATTCCTCTGTTAATGCCTACTTTCATATTTATTATTTTTTTTGTATAGTACCATTTTGAGCCCGTTCTCATTTCTTTCTGTACAGTGTATCTTTTTTCATACATTTTCTTTATAGTTATGATGGGACTTAAATTTAATATCCTTAATATAAAAAAATCATGTTTGATTTAATACTTCAGTAGCATCACATACACTCTTTTTATACCCTTCTGTCCCCCACCTTTTTGTTGTATTGTTACAAATATATCTTTATGCATTGCATGTCCCAAACCGTAGACTTATCATTACTTTTTATGCAGTTGCATTTTAGCACCTTTTAGAAGTAAAAATTGGAGTTATAAACCAAAAAATACAATGTAATATTATTTTTGTCATTTGCAATTACCTATATATTTGCCTTTACTGAAGGTCTTTATTTCTTTGTGCTGTTCCAACCTACTGTCTGCTATCCTTTTCTTTCATTCTGAAGAACTCCATTTAGCCTTACTTCTCAGGTAAGTCTAGTGGTGATGAACTCCTTCAGCTTTTGTTTATTTGGAAATGTCTTAATCTGTCCCTCACTTTTGCATGGGCAGGCACCAGGAATTGAACCTGGGTCTCCAGCATGGCAGGCGAGAATTCTGCCACTGAGCCACCGTTGCCTGCCCTTGTCCCTCAATTATTATTATTTTTTTTGAATCAGCATGAAGTTTTAATGGAAAAAAGTTTTTGACAATGCATTATGAATGCTTAAAAAATCTGGGCACTTACAGTCAGACCACCTTGTTTGTGGGCATCTCTCTGAAAATGACCCCAAGTCCTTCCTACTGATGGGCAAATAGTATTTTGCTATAGAAAAGTAGTGGGTTGGTAGGAGGGAGTACAGGTTAGTTTTTTTTTTTTTTAACCATTTGAGGAATCATACTGATTCACTTTTTTTTTTTTTTTCTTGGGTAGGTACCTGGAATTGTACCTGGGTCTCCCGGCATGGCAGGTGAAAACTCTGCCTGCTGAGCCACTTTGGCCCACCCTTGTCCCTCATTTTTCAAAGAAAGTCTTGCCAGATGTAAAACTCTTGGTTGTCAATTGTTTTCTTTCAGCACTTAAAATATTTTGTACTACTGCCTTCTTGCAGTAGTGGTTTGCATCTGTGGTTTCTGATGGCAAATTAGCATTTATTCTTATTGGGACTTCTTTATACATAACTTGTTGCTTTTCTCTTGCAGCTTTCAGAACTCTCCTTGTCCTTTCATTGGACAGTTTGATTCTATGTGCGTGGGTATGGTTCTCTGAGTTTATACTATTTGGGGTTCATTGTGTGTCTTGAATATACATATTCATGTCTTTCTTTAAATCTGGGCAATTTTCTGCCATTATTTCTCTGAATATTCCTTCTACCCCTTTATCTTTTTCTCCTTTTTCTGGGACTGACATAATTTGTATATTGGTATGTTTAATGTCATCACGCTGGTCTCATAGGCTTTGTTCACTTTTTAATATTCTATTTTCTTTCTTCTCCTCAGCCTGTATCATTTCAGTTGTTTTGTCTTTGAGATCACTGATTCTTTCTTCTGCCTCTGAATCTTTCAATCTGCTATTGAAATCCTATGGGGAATTTTTCATTTCCCTTATTGTGGTCTGCAACTCCATTAATTCTGTTTGGTTTCTTTTTAACATTTCTTTCTCTAAAATGATATTCTTGTAGAGTTCATTCACTGTCTTCCTCGTGTCCTTTAGTTCTTTCTCTGCATTATCCTTTATCTAGTTTAGCATATTGAGGATAATTTTTTTAAAGTCTGTGTCTGGTATGTACACTATCTAGCTTTGTTCATTGATGTTTTTTTCTTTATTAGGTAGTTTCTTTGGATGGAGCATCATTTTCTGTTTGTTTGTCTTATAATTTTTTGTTATACACTGAACTTTTTTTTTTATTTGCATGGGCAGGCACTAGGAATTGAACCTGGGTCTCTGACATGGCAGGCAAGAACTCTACCACTGAGCCACCATCTTCCGCCCACACTGTACACTTTAATATTTTAAAGTTTTAACTTTTTGGGATTTAGTTTCTGAGATGTCTGCCCTTAAGTTTTTATCCAGCTAGTGATATAATGGAGATTTCCTTGAGTGCCAGGAACTATCAAAAACAAACCAACCAAAGCAAAAAGCACCTTTCACAGTCTTTGCAAATTGGTTTACTTTAGCTGATAGTCTCCTTGAGAGCTTTGTTCTCCTATCAAGAACATGTGCCCAAGGTGAATGCAAAGTACAGGATCCTCTGCGGCTTATCTGAGCCTGAGGGGAGCCTGCCCTTGTCCTGGATTTGTGCTTACTAATGACCTTAGGAATTCCCCCATTTACAGGAATTAAAATATCCACTCTATTCCCTATGACATAGACTGTCACCCCCTTTTGGGTACTATCTTGTAGGACTTAATGTAGAACTTTGCTCCTTACCACTTGAGCCTAATTATTTCTTACATGCTGTAGCTGTCTACAACTGCTTCTCTGCCTGCAGAACAAGTTCTGGGAGGGTGAGCTCAAATTAAGTTTCTTGGTTTGGTGTTCCAGTCTTCCTCCTGAAAGATTGGTACTGACATACAGGAATCCCAGTGTGCACATAGGGGTTACTTTGCTCACTCTGGAACAGGACCACATACCCACAGAGGGTGCTCAGGCTGGCACCTCACTTATCAGGGAGTGAATGGGGGAGAGGATAAAAAGGGCACCATGAGTTTTGCCGAACATTTTTCAAGCTTTGTTTTCTTGATTTGGCTCTTGCCCAGTTACTACAACCTTTTAACAGTTTTCCAGTTTTGAAAACAATGGCTCTGCCAGTTTTTGCTAGTTCAAAGATTCTGTGGGGGAACAGAACTCTGAAGCACTTTCTACCACCATTTTCATTTTCCAAAAGGTGCTGTAATATCTTTGCATTATTTTTGCAATTTTTCTGTAAGTTATTTCAAAATTAAGTTTATTTTTAGAAAAGTCACTGAGATAACGCAAAGAAATTTGAACTTGATGATGATAAAACAATAAAAAAAGAACTATGTGAAAATGTTAAACATTGTTATCCCTGGATGAATTATGAGTAATTGTTACTTATTTCTTTATGGCTTTTTACTTTTCCAACATTTTCACAGGAAAATGTTGCATTTTAATTTTTTGCATTTTCTTTTTTTTTTTTTTTTTAAAGGAAAGACAGAGAGAAGGAAGGAAGGATAGAAGGAAGGAAGGAAGGAAGAAAGGGAAACATCTTAAAACATTTTCTTGTTTTATTGTATTTTGTTTGTTTTGTTACATGGGCTGGGGCCGGGAATCGAACCGAGGTCCTCCGGCATAGCAGGCAAGCACTCTGCCCGCTGAGCCACCGCGGCCCGCCTAATTTTTTGCATTTTAATCAGAAGATGAAAGATGTCCAAAAAATATCTGAGCATTAGCCTAGAGAGTATCTATGATGGTGCTGTTTAGAAGGTCTGGTATGCAGAGAACCTTGAGTATAATTACTGTCTTGCTCCTTGAAGATTCTTTGGTGCAGTTGGCAAATAGGGCGTATTTTTACCTATGACCATGGAGGACAGGTGGCAGATGTGAAGAGTTGAGGATGCTTTGGCTCCTCCAAAATTAGAGGACCTCCAATTAACGTGCCTTTCTTTTCCAAAGATTGAGATAGCTGGTCTAACAAAAGACAGTATGCTTGAGATCAAAACCTTCCTGGAAATGTTAAGACATAATTTAGTGGTCCCATGTGCATTTCATCAGAGGCAAAGACTCAAGTTAGTACTTCCAAAGGAAACCTACTCTCTTGGTTCTCTGAGTAGGAGAAAGGCTGCAGTAGCATAGTTTCAGAGAAAACTTACATAGGGCCCCTGGGGTTGTGCAGTTAGGCATGGTTGAGTAGTGATTCCAAACGCTTATCTGAATTTTCACACCAGGCCACTTGTTTTCTCTCTGAGCAAGGCTAGATTTAAAGGTTATATTCCCTCCCAGCAGTAGCCTGGATACAGTTGGAGCGTGCTTAAATGTAAGTGGGTGGGCAAAGAAAACATTAAATAATTGTTCCAATATGACTTGCCATATCCTAACAATTTTTTCTCTCTCTCTTGTTATCTTTTAGGTTCAGTTTGTCATTGTCACTATCCACATAGGCCAATTCTTTTTCATGGAAGATTGCAAATATCAGTTTCCAATATTTCTGTATATCATATTGAGTTATGGGTGCATTTTTCTGCTGCTTTTTCTCCATTTTTGGTACCGTGCTTATACCAAAGGTCAGAGGCTACCCAAAACTATGAAAAATGGAATTTGCAGAAGCAAAGATCACTGAAATGCAAGCGCAACATGCAGACACCTCTGTGATTGAGACTGTTACCTCCTTTGACAATCAAGAAATCTTAAAATGTGCAGTGCATTTTGAATATTTTTCAAAACCAAGAGCCTGTATTTTTATGATGAGTTCTAGGGGTTTTGGGTATTTGAGAGCTTGAAGCTCGTAGATAGCCTAGTCTTCTGATAATTAGAGCCTAAAGCAGCTAGAAGATTTTCAGCTGCTTTTAAACGTGAAGTAACGGTTTTGTTTAATAAATATGCTTTGCTACACTGAAAGGGGATTGAAACAGTACAGCCATCTTCAAAGTCAAGTATAGATAAAAAATATCAGTAGGTATTTTGAGCACAGAGAAGAGATCCATGCAGTATAATAGATTCTTCCTTCTGCCAGGTCTGAAAACCTCTAGCTGTGGGCTCTGGCTTCGTTGCTTGTTGACTATATTCAGAAGATACTGTATTTATTCTAGAATTAAATTCCTCTGCTAAAGAGCTAATACAAGTGAACATGAAGTTAATTTTTTTTATAAGTTGTTACTTAAAATCACTGAAGATAAGAACACCCAAAACATCCCATATCTACTCCCCCTCGAAAATCTGTTGTGATGATGAATGCACAGCTAAATGACGATACTGTGAACCACTAATTGTACAATTTGGATGATTATATGATATATGACTATATAATATATCTCAATAAAATTGCATTTTAAAAAATCGCTAATGATAACTTTTAATAGATCTCTTTTAATGAATAAGTTTTACTGGTAACTTCTTACAACACTTTTGTTATATAAAATGTTTTATAAAGTATCAAGCATTTCAGTTAGTGCATTGATATACTTGATATTAAGGTTGAGATATTTTGAAAATAAGGTGACTTGTTCTGATGGGATAATGAATATTCTACTATTACTATTTGCAATTAACATATATCTGTGGAAAGTGGTGTATTTATCAATGGAAAAAGTATTCTGTAGTTCAGTGGAAAAACTCTGTTGTATTATAATTTTACTTTCTCAAGTCATGGTTTAAAGGATTCTATCTTGGTTAAAAATATATTGTTTAAATATGCAAATGTTCATATCAGTAGTGTGTTGCAGGTACCCTCAAATCATAAATAGCCTTAGAACACCAATTTTACATGATTTTCAGAGATGGGTTAACATAGCTTATGAAGCAGCTAGATGCAAATGCCAGCACAGAAGCTTTCCAGGGAAGACTCAGTTACATGAGGGTCATTCTACATTTTCAATAAAGAAAAAAAAAGAAGGAGAAAGAGAAGAAGAGAGAAACTGATACCATATAATAGTTATTGTTTGAGTTAGACTGTGTGGAAAAGTATTTTCCCGAATTGTGAATTAATGGCCTGGATTTCTTTTTTCAGATCTATAAAATGAAAGACTGAAAGAAAGAAACTCATTTTGCGTAGGCTATGTTTATTTAAAATTTCTATATTCCAAAATTTTCTTGTTGTCACAATTTTTTGTTGTTGTTGGAGTACTAAAACTAATTGGTCAGAATAGTTTGGCCCAAGAAATAGTGTCATTTCAGCATTTCTAAAGTTTTCCATATTATTTTTTTCTTGTCATATTTATACCTGATTTTGAATGACTGTTTATGCTTGTATGACTTTAAAGTTAGTACTTGTGGCTCGTTGCTGTGTAATACACAGCGGTACTTACTGTACAACAAGGCTATAGTTGTATCTCACTAATCTATTACTCATACTCTGACCTTCTGTGTGTACACTTAACAGATTCATTAGGTTAATTTCCTTTAAGTGACCTTCGGTCATTTCACTTACTTATTAAATGAGAAGCTGAGGATTGAGAAATGGAGGATTTCACCTTTTTTATAAAAAAAGAATAAAGAACAGGAGAGCAGAGCTAAAAGGAATAGCAGCTCTCATTTATTTCACTATGTGTCTCAGGGTTCCTTAAGTATTTACTTTTTTGACTCTCAGTATCTTGTGCTAAAATGGAAAGATGTTGTAGGTGCTATTATACATACATAGGATACCCAAAGAATCTTGTATAGGGCAAGACGAAAAGAAAGCAAAAATAAAAGAAGATAGAACAGGAGAGTTTATTTATTTTCTTAGATACTTTCCAACCTGCATAATTCACTCTCCTAACCTCCCTGTAGTATTTAAAATGTTTGACTTGCCCATGATCCAATAGCAACATGTGATGAAAAAGTGGGAACCACATTCTAAATTATATGAATGGGAGTGGAGCGCTAGAATGTTATATGAAAAGAGATCACAACTGGCAGAAGTATCCTCCATAGCAACATCAGTGGATCAAAATGAATATCACTGCATATAGAATTTGTATGGGTCATATTTTATTAAAAGAGCCTCTGTGTGGTCACATAGAGTTTCTACTGGGGTTTCATCCCACATTCCAGGACATTATTGCTTTTGGATGTGTTTACCTAACAAGCAGAAAGTCCAGTTATGAATCTGGTTTCTGATACAAAGCTCTATGTATCCTTGAGGGTCTGTGTTTATATTGTAAGTAAGCAAATGCACTTTTAAATCTCAATGAGACATTGCCATGTATTGTCTTAATTCTTAAAATTCTTAATTCAGTAGACTACATTATCAATATAAATTCTAAAATTATGAGATTCTATTACTTCAACTACCCTTTATTTCTGTTAACTTAAAGGCTGGAAAATTCCATGGTACTGTCAAAGTTTGGGATGGTCTTCTCTTTGTTTTGTAATAAAGTTATGGGGTTACATGTATATGTGTGCATGTATCTTTGATTTTGGAATCTAGCTGCAAACATTTGTATGGATAGCTGTTTTCCAATCTGAATAGTCATTCAACCAAAACATTTTACACATCTGTTGTACCTTTGCTCTGTTCAGAACACTGTGCTAGATATTGCAGTGATAGAAGGGTGCCTGTGAATGGCAGTCCTGCCCGAGTTCGTTTAACAGCAAGCAGGGAAGTTTCTGAAGAAATGTGAATTTGAACTGTGTATTTAAAGTAGAAAGAATTTCAAAATGGGTGGTGGGTTAGTGGGAAAGGCATTCTAAGCAGCAAAAGAAAAGAAAGAGCAAGTCAAGGCCTAGAGAAAGGAAAGCATTAGGAAAGTTTCGGGAATGGCCATTAGGCCAGTTTGGAGTGGGCCTTTCTGATGGCGATAGAGAGAAACGAGGGCAGAAAGGGAGGAGGGATCTGGCCACAGCACACGTGATGCCGCAGCAGCATTTTGACTTGATTCTCCAGGCAAACAGGAACATTCAAAGGTCTTGGAGCAGGGGAGAGTTATAACCAAAGTGATGCCTTAAAAAGACTCATCTGGTGGGTTGGGGTGGAGGCAAGAGACACTGAAGGCAAAGAGAAATGAATTGACTAGGAGGTAAAGAAAGCCAATGTACATGAATAGAAAGGAAGAGACTGACGTGAGAGCTCATGAAGAGAGTCAACTCTGGCAACTAATCACAGGTGAAATGTGTAGCAAGGGCCCAGGGGAGCAGGGTGGTGGTATGGAAATTAGGCTGCATCTAGAGCCCTCAGGCCTGGATGTCAGATGCCAAGTGTTCTTGGAAAAGCTAGTTGACCTGTTTCAGCATCTGTTTCTTCATCTACAAAATGGTACAAATTCTCCTTGATGGTTGTTGTGGGGCTTAAATGAGTTAATGAATTTAAAAGCCCTTTCTAGTAACTGGTAAAAACATGAAATAACATGTGCACGACTAATTTTTGTATCTCTAGTTGTAGTGGCAAAAGACTGTAAACAACCCAAATGTCCATTAGTAAGAGACTGGTAAATAAACTATGGTGCATCCATAAAATGAAGCATGGTGGACCTGAGAAAAAAAAGAAATGGAAAAGTTCTATATGCTGTCAAGAAGTGACCTCCAGGAAATATTAAGAAAAAACCGAGGTTCAGAAAAAAATACATTCTATGCTACCTTTTGTATAAGAAAGAAATGGAGAGCAAGAATATGATTCTTGTCCTCTATTCCTTTCATATATATATTTATACATATACAGAAATATGTTCATGTATAAATATATATAAACAGAAATGCATTTATATGTATATTCTTCCCACTTACATATATATTTTATATATTACATATTATACATACACATATCTATGTATAGAGATATGTGTGTATATTCTTGTCCCCATTCCTTTTGTGTGTGTGTGTGTGTATATATATATATAAGACATAAACACACATGCATACATAAATATGCATTTGATTATATTTCAAAAAGAAATGGAGAATGAACAAAATTTATAAAATTTACTTATGACTGGAGAGAGCGAATGTGTTGGTTTATATAAGGATAGTAGACTGCTTGGAATACACCCAATTTTATCATTTTAACTTTGGAACCATATAAACTTTCTTAGACAAAATTAAATAAGAAAGGAAATAGCAAATTTTCAAAAACTAGAGATAAGAAAATCAGTCTATAAAATTGGAGGCATAGACTTCCGGAGAAGATGGCGGCTTAGTAAGACGCGCGGGTCTTAGTTCCTCCTCCAGAAAAGCAACTAAAGAAACAGAAACAATACGAAACAGCTCCCGGAGTCACGACAGAGACCAAAAAGACAGCGTACCCCATTCTGGAACAGCTGAACGGGCAGGGAGAATCTGCTGCGGTGAGCTACCCAAGGGGTGCGCGTTTTCCCGGCCGGGGCGGCTGGCGACTGGGGTCCCCTCCACGCACGTGGCTCCCCGGTCTGACTGGGAACGTTGGATAGCGGGGCCCTCCCGTCACGCTTGGCGTTTCGGGCCAGCTGGGCAATTAGGACCGGCACTCCCCCAAGCCAGGGCGGCCGGTGACACCCCCCGCCCTCCACGCGCGGTTTCCCGGGCCGACTGCCGTGCAGACAGACGAGCGCCACGAGCTCCACCTACTGGGCAGGAAAAGAAAAACAGAGCCCAGAGATTTCACAGAAAAACCTTTCAACCAGCTGGGTCCCACACCCAGGGAAATCTGATCAAATGCCCAGACACCAGCAGAAAATAATGGATGACGCTCGGAAAATTGAAGATATGGCCCAGTCAAAGGAACAAACCAATAGTTCAAATGAGATACAGGAGCTGAGACAACTAATGCTGAATATATGAACAGAAATGGAAAAACTCTTCAAAAACCAAATCAATAAATTGAGGGAGGACATGAAGAAGACATGGGCTGAACAAAAAGAAGAAATAGAAAATCTGAAAAAACAAATCACAGAACGTATGGGAGTGAAAGACAAAGAAGAAAAAATGGAAAAAACAATGGATACCTACAATGGTAGATCTAAAGAGACAGAAGCTACAATTAGTGAACTGGAGGATGGAACATCTGAATTCCAAAAAGAAACAGAAACTATAGGGAAAAGAATGGAAAAACTTGAGCAGGGGATCAGGGAACTGAATGACAATATGAAGCGCACAAATATACGTGTTGTGGGTGTCCCAGAAGGAGAAGAGAAAGGAAAAGGAGGAGAAAAACTAATGGAAGAAATTATCACTGAAAATTTCCCAACTCTTATGAAAGACCTAAATTTACAGATCCAAGAAGTGCAGCGCACCCCAAAGAGAATAGACCCAAATAGGCGTTCTCCAAGACACTTACTAGTTAGAATGTCAGAGGTCAAAGAGAAAGAGAGGATCTTGAAAGCAGCAAGAGAAAAACAATCTGTCACATACAAGGGAAACCCAATAAGACTATGTGTAGATTTCTCAGCAGAAACCATGGAAGCTAGAAGACAGTGGGATGATATATTTAAATTACTAAAAGAGAAAAACTGCCAACCAAGACTCCTATATCCAGCAAAATTGTCCTTCAAAAATGAAGGAGAAATTAAAACATTTATAGACAAAAAGTCACTGAGAGAATTTGTGACCAAGAGACCAACTCTGCAAGAAATACTAAAGGGAGCATTAGAGTCAGATACGAAAAGACAGAAGAGAGAGGTATGGAGTAAAGTGTAGAAAGAAGGAAAATCAGATATGATATATATAATACAAAAGCCAAAATGGTAGAGGAAAATATTATCCAAACAGTAATAATACTAAAAGTTAATGGACTGAATTTCCCAATCAAAAGACATAGAATGGCAGAATGGATTACGACCCAGCAATACCACTGCTAGGTATCTACTCAAGGGACTTAAGGGCAAAGACACAGACGGACATTTGCACACCAGTGTTTATAGCAGCATTATCTACAATTGCAAAGAGATGGAAACAGCCAAAATGTTCATCAACAGACGAGTGGCTAAACAAACTGTGGCATATACCTACGATGGAATATTATGCAGCTTTAAGACAGACTAAACTTATGAAGCATGTAATAACATGGATGGACCTAGAGAACATTATGCTGAGTGAGTCTAGCCCAAAACTAAAGGACAAATACTGTAAGGTCCCACTGATGTGAACCGATATTTGAGAATCAGCTTGGAATATATCATTGGTAACAGAGACCAGCAGGAGTTAGAAACAGGGTAAGATAATGGGTAATTGGAGCTGAAGGGATACAGACTGTGCAACAGGACTAGATACAAAAACTCAAAAATGGACAGCACAATAATACCTAAGTGTAATGTAACTATGTTGGAACACTGAATGAAGCTGTACCTGAAATATGGTTTTTTGTTTGTTTGTTTGTGTGTTTGTATCTTTTGTTTTTGTTTTTTTTCTTTTTCCTTTTTATATATATATATTATTAGTATTATTATTTTAATTCTCTTCTCTATATTAACATTCTATATTTTTTTCTGCTGTTTTGCTAGTTCTTTTCCTAAATCGATGCAAATGTACTAAGAAATGATGATCATACATCTATGTGATGATACTAAGAATTACTGAGTGCATTCGTAGAATGGAATGATTTCTAAATGTTGTGTTAATTTCTTTTCTTTTTTTTGATTAATAAAAAAATTTAAAAAAAAATTGGAGGCATAAAACAGAAAATCCTGCTGTCTAGTGACTTTAAATCTTAGCATTATCTAAAAGAACAAAATATTTAGTAATAAATTTAATCATGATGGTGAAGGATTTGTACACTGTAAAAAAAAAAGACTGCTAAAAGAAATTAAAGGCCTAAATAAATGGCAAGACACCACTGCTCATGGACTGCAAGACTTAATAATGTTAAGATGACAATAGTACCCAAAGTGAACTGCAGATTCAATGCAACACCTATCAAAATCCCAGTAGTCTTTGTTGTAGAAATGAAAAAGCCAATCCTCGAATTCATATAGAATCACAAGGGGACTTGAGTAGATAAATCAAATCTTGAAAAAAAAGAACAAAATTAGAGGAATCACACTACCCAATTTCAAAACTTACTGCAAAGCCACAGTAATCAAAATGGTGATATTGGCACAATGATAGACATATAAACCAATGGGATAGAATCAGGAGTCCAGAAATGAGCCCACACAGCAACGGCCAACTGATAGTCAATGGGGTGCCAAGTACATTAAATGGGGAGGAGGAGATATTGTATCTTCAACAAATGGTGCTGGGATATTGTATGTCTACAACCAAAATAATGAAGTTGGACCCACCATATACAGAAATTAACTCAATATGGTGAAGGATATAAACATAAGAGCTAGAACTATAAAACTCTAAGAATAAATAAGAGAAAAACTTCATAACCTTGGGTTTAGGAATGGTTTCTTATATATTACACCAAAGCATGAGTAACAAAAGAAACAAATAGATAAAATTTAAAAATTATTGTACATCAAAGGATATTTTCAAAAAAGTGAAAATGCAGCCTACATAATGGAAGTAGTTGCAAACCGTAGCTCTTTATAAAGGTTTAATGAACAGAATATATAATTAACTCCTACAACTCAACAATGAAAAGACAAGCAACCCAATTAAAAATGGACAAAGGACTTGAATAGACATTTCTCCAAAGAAAATATACACATGGCTGATAGGTATGTGAAAAGATGTTCTACAGCATTTGTCATCAAGAACATGAAAGTTTAAAAAACTATGATGAAATACCATTTCATGCTCGCTAGGATGGCTCTTATTAAAAAAACAAACAAACAGAAAATAACAAGTATTGAAGAAGACGTGGAGAAGTTGGAACCCTGTACATTGTTGACGGAATTTTAAAATGATGCAACCACAGTGGAAAACAGTTTGTCTCTTCATGAAAAAGTTGAACAGAGAATTACCATATAGCCTGGCAATCCCACTGGTAGGTATATACCCCAAAGAATTGAAAGCAGAGACTCCAACAGATATCCCTACACCATTGTTCATAGCCTCAGTATGCACAGTAGTCAAAAAGTGGAAGCAACCCAAATGTCCATCAACTGATGAATGGATAAACAAATTGTGGTATAGACAGCAATAGAATATTGTTCAGCCCTAAAAAGGAATAAAATACTGATACATGTTACTACATGGATGAACCTTGAAGACATTATGCTGAGTGAAATAAGTCAACACCAAAGGGACAGAGATTCTATGATTCCACTTACCTGAAATAGCTAGAATATGCAAAGTCATAAAGAAAAACGTATACTACAGGTTGCCTGGAGGAAGCAGAGGGAGAATGGGAAGTTAATTCATAACAGGGGCAGAGTTTCCATTTGGGATGATGGGAAAATTCCGATAATGGATGGTGGTGAAGGTATACCACATTGTAAATATGCTTAGTCCCACAGAATTGTACGCTTGGGTGTGGTTGAGATGGGAATGTTCATGTTGTGTGTATGTTCCTTCAATTTAAAAACAAAAGAGATCAAAGAGCTGAAATACATAATCTTGTATTAGATCTAATGATGGAGGAAAAAATGGCCAAAATGACATTACTGGGACATGAAAAAAATTGGAAGATTGTATTATTGTATCATACAGTATTGCATAATGCTATATTGTATAATATAATAAATGAAGTACACAATATATATTATATAATACTGTATTATATAATAATACAATCTATATATAATATAGACTGTGACATTTAATCAATGTTAAATTTCTTGAACTTCATAACTGCATTTAAGGCATTACATGGATGACTGTCCTTGTTCTTAGGACAAGGACATGTTCAAGGAGCATGATGTATACAACCTATACTTAAGTGTTCAGAAAATAAATTGATAAATGGATGCAGATGGATGGGTAGATAGATTTTATGGCATGGGTGGCAGAATGTTAAAATTCGTGGTTCTGGGTATCCGGGGAAGGAGAGGGATATGTTGGAGTTCTCTGTGTGGGGTTTGTATTTTTTTTTTAATACTTTGCTATATATTTGAGAGTATTTCAAAATAAAGAGTTAAAAAAAAAAGAGACTGGTTATAGTCTATAGTTCTAAAGTACTTTATAGTCAAGGACTCAGGGGAGGGGCACAGAAAGAGGATACAAACATGCCACAAAAGATGGGAATATGTCTTCATGTGTCTGTTAGGCTACCAAATACAATAGAAGCTAGGTCTGCCTCTTCTAAAAGACTTTGCACACAGAGAATTCCATTTATACTTCAATGGCCAAAATCACATTTCATGTCTACCCTAGTTGCAAGAGAATCTCAGAAATGTAATTTTCTAGCTGGGCTCATTGCCACCTCCAATAAAATCATCAGATTCTATTACAAGAAAGAAGCTGAGAGATAAATATTGAGTAGGCAACTTGTATAACCTCTCCATTGTGAATCATTGCCACCACGAGCCATTAATATGGATAGAAGTGTGCTAATTTTTCAGGTGTGGAAAAGGAAAAGCAGTTGTGTACAGCAGTTTAGGGCCAACATTACCTGATATTACTAAATGGTCTGTCATTATTTTGGGATGACTATATACATAGATATATAGATAGTCAGCATATATTCTTCCATTCTGTGCAGAACATCCTGTTATAGTGCAACTTTTCATGATCTTTATAGAGATGATAATATTATGATTCTCAAGCTGTATCTATAGTTCAAACTATTATTTCCTGGCAAATGACTCCAAAATTGCTTAAAATTTCAGCAGTTATTTTAATTTTTACCCTTTTGGAAGCTTAGTAATTTGGGAAGGGCTCAGCTGAATGGTTCTGGCTTAGGGGTCTCAGATGTGGTTGCGGTTAAACTGTGGCCAAACTGGAACAGTGGGAGGCTGAGGCAGCTGGGGCTGGGCTTGGCAGCCCTTGTGTAGTTTCAGACACTGTCTGTGGGGTCTTCCACTTCACCTAGTTTGAATTTCCTTACAGCATAGCAATCTCAGGGCAGTCAGACTACTCACAGTGACTAAAGGCCTCAGGAGGGAGCATTCCAGTGAACTAAAGGGAAGCTCCATTGCCTTTTTTTTTTTAGTTTTAGTTTAAACAACAAACAAACACAAACATTCTTGACATGCTTACAAACAGTGGCTTAAAATATCATCATATAATTATGTATTCATCACCATGATTGTTTTTTTTTTTGAACATTTGTATCTCTCCAGCTAAAGAAAGAAAAAAGAAAAAACTCATACATGCCATATCCCTTACCCCTCCCTCTCATTGACCACTAGTATTTCAATCTACTCAGTTTATTTTAACCTTTGTTCCCCGTTATTTTTTTCTTACCCATATTTTTTACAAATCTGTCCATACTGCATATAAAAGGAGCACCACACAAGGTTTTCACAATCACACAGTCACGTTGCGAAAGCTGTATCATTATACAATCATCTTCAAGAAACATAGCTACTGGAACACAGCTCTACAGTTTCTGGTACTTCCCTCTAGCCACTTGAACACGCCATAAACTAAAAAGGGGATCATCACATATGTATATTCACCACCATGGTCATTTTATAGAACACTTGCATCACTCCAGAAAAAGAAATTAAAAAAATGAAAAAAGTGTTACAAAGCATACTCCTTATCCCTCCCTCTCGTTGACCACTAGTATTTCCATCTACCCAATATATATTTTTCTAATTTTAACATTTGTTCCACCATTATTTATTTACTTTTAATCCATATGTTTTACTCATCTGTCCACACTGTAGATAAAAGAAGCATCAGACACAAGGTTTTCACAATTACACAGTCACATTACGAAAGCTATATCATTATACAATCATCAGGTCAAGGTCAACAGATGGCAGTTCTGCATGCCCCACCTTACATTGGAGACAGGAGACCAATATAACTTGGTGGAGTGTGGTGTTTATCCATCTCACGGGAAAGGGACCCTGCCTCTGAGAGTTCTCATTCATATAAGTGTCTAGAGCTGCTTGTTCCCAGTTTTCAGGCTTAAAGTCTGGCCAAGCTTTTTCATTAGTCTTACTGTCTCCCCCAGGTTGTAGAAGGGCACACAATAGAAAAAGGAGGTGGGGGTAGCTTGGAGGATGGCCACTTGGTATGTGTGTGATTTCTCCAGAGAAAGAGGTGGGTTGGTGAGATCTGGGTGATGGCTGCTTGACAGGTGTCTGCAATTTCCCGAATGTGGGAGATATTATTGTAACATTTGCCACAGAAGATAGTGCCTAAAATAGATAGGTGTGCTTATTTTCTCTTTGGAAGCTGTGCTGGTTTAAAAGGATGTATGCCCCCTAGAAAATCCATGTTTTAACCAACATCCCATTTCATAAAGGTGGAGTAGTCCCTATTCAATACTGTATGTTTGAAACTGTAATCGGATCATCTCCCTGGATGATGTGATTTAGTCAAGAGTGGCTGTTAAACAGGATTAGGTGATGAGATGTCTCCACCCATTTGGGTGGGTCTTGATTGGTTTTTTGGAGTCCTATAAAAGAGGAAACATTTTGGAGAAAGGGAGATTCAGAGAGAGCAGAGAATGCTGCAGCTCTAAGAAGCAGAGTCCACAAGCCAGCGACCTTTGGAGATGAAGAAGGAAAACACCTCCCAGGGAGCTTCGTGAACCAGGAAGCCAGCAGAGAAAGTAGCAGATGATGCCTTGCTTGCCATGTGCCCTTCCAACCGAGAGAGAAACTGTGACTGTGTTCGCCATGTGCCTTTCCAGATGAGAGAGAAACCCTGAACTTCATCGGCCTTCTTGAACCAAGGTATCTTTCCCCGGATGCCTTAAATTGGACATTTCTATAGACTTGTTTTGATTGGGACATTTTCTCGGCCTTAGAACTGTAAACTAGCAACTCATTAAATTCCCCTTTTTAAAAGCCATTCCGTTTCTGGTATATTGCATTCCGGCAGCTAGCAAACTAGAACAGAAGCTTTAAAACCTACCTTTGGGTGGGTGCACCGGTGGTTCAGTGGTAGAATGCTCACCTTGCATGCCAGAGACCCGAGTTTGGTTCTTGGACCATGAGCACCCCCCACCCCCACACCCCCCACACCCCAAAAAATGCTTTTTAAAACCTACCTTTGATCCACACTCTTTGAATTTGCTAATCTTGAAGATGAAGCTAAGTGTGTTTTTTTTTTAACTGACAAAGTGGGCCTTGCACAGAGAATACAGACTCAACAAATTCAAGTGGGGAGGAAAAGAAGGGGGGTCCCTAGAGTAGGACAGAGTAAGGGTTAACGCCTATTCTTTCCACTTCAGGCAGATAAAGTATGGATTGCTTGGGGTGCGAGGGAGATATGGTTATGGCTTTTATTGACAGGCAATATCAGGTCAGGCTGTATATACGCTATGACCCGACCATCCTTGAAAGATAACACTCTTAAAATCAAAACAGCATTTGTGTCTATAACCAAGTTACAGCATTATAAAAATATTGCTGTATCTTGTTTATGTTCTAGGGCTACCAGATTCAGTTACTTCAGGGGACAGTCTGGTGACTAAAGGGAGAAAATGTGATAAAACGTGGTATCAGTTTTAAATGCCCAGGCTACACAAAGGGACATTCTCTGCATAGCACTTACAACTTAAATAGTAATAATGTAAGCTATGCACTGAAAGCTTCTGTCTTCTATCTTAACTGCAGCATAGATCTTTGTCAGTGTGTCTTTCTCCTCTTTGTGTTATCCTGCCCACACATCTGTTCCTTTCTCTCTTTTTATTTTTGTAGCAACCATCCTTACTCATGCCCAAATAATTTTGCTTAAATTATAGCATCATCTTCTGCTCTTATCACATTTTCATCTGAGAGAGAAAGCATGGTACATTTTTCACTTTAAGCAGTTCTTTACCTTTTGTATGCCTCCAGGCTCATCTTATATATTTCTGCCCCAGTCCTAGAATCAGACATTTATCCAAGGATCCCTGGTTCCTTGTATTGGACAATGGCATTAGAAGCCAAGATGTCAGTACCAGGCATGCTCATTGCCTTTGGGGTATCATTGACTCTATGTCCTCTCAGCTGGTAGAGCAAGGAAATATATGTGCATGTACTAATCCATGTCAACACATACACCTGTAAATATTTCTATATGTAACCATTTTTATCTATATTAAGCTAAATATGAGCTCATACTGTTGTCTCCAAATCTCATCCATTAGCACATGCATCTTCTTAACCTTCTTCCCTTGCTTATCTGTAACTTCCCACTCCAACAGTGAGACACCTGGTTTCCACCATTTGCCATCCATTTACTTAATTGTTCAATTCCAGTACACATGTAGAGTGGTTTCAAAATTATCAACCCATACCCCTGTGGGTGTTACCATAAGCATGGTGGTTTGCTGATGGCAAAGCTTGACCAATCCAGCCCCAAGGAAGAGAAACAGGGATCTCTTAGTGAGAAGGTGATTTATTCCAAGTACATTTTGCAAGGAACTGTAGGAATCTTCCACAAACCAGTTTGAAGAGGGGGTGTGGGTTAGGGTTTTTATATGTAATGAAATGGGAGGCTATGACTTGAAAACTAAGTAATGTCCACATGATTCATTCCTGTCAGATCAGCAGTGACTTGGATCTTTGTGGGAAGAGCACAAAGAATTTCTCATCTTGTGTTGTCTTAAACATGTCTTGTTCCAGTGTCAGTGATTAGTGCAAGCTCTTACTGTAGAGCCTTCATGATCCTATCTTAGTTGGTCCTCAGCAGTATCAGAATTTTGCCTTGTGATAGGGAGGAGATCACCAATTCATTAGGCCACAGGGTATTCTTGATGCTATCCTATTATCTTATTCCAGTAAGAAGGTCTGGTTAATGCCCTGGAAACTAAGTATCAAGGGTAGATTGCTAAATTCAGCTAGGACAAGCATATTTCCTGGCTATTAAATCTCCCCTTGTATTTTTATTCTTATTATTTTTTTTTGTTCATTTGTTTTTTATGTGGGCAGGTGTCATGGTTAAGGACATGTGTCAACTTGGCCAAGTTGTGGTATCTGTTTATCTGATTGGGCAAGTGCTGGCCTGTCTGTTGCAATGAGGACATTTCATAGAATTAGGTCATGATCACATCAGCTACATCCACAGCTGATTCCATTTGTAATCAGCCAAAGGGGAGTGTCTTCTGCAATTAGTGATGCTAAATGCAATCATGGGAAGCCTTTTAAGGAGGACTCAGAGGAAACAGGTTCCATTCCTGCTTTGGCTGGTGAGCCTCTCCTGTGGAGTTCATCCAGACCCTCCATCGTAGTCATTGGCTTCACAGCCTGCCCTGTGGATTTTGGACTCTGCGTTCCTGTGGTCACGTGAGACACTTTTATAAATTTTATATTTGCAAGTGTTCCCTGTTGATTCTGTTTCTCTAGAGAACCCTAACTAATACAGCAGAGAAACGACCTCGGGTCTCCAGCATGGCAGGTGAGAATTCTGTTACTGAGCCACATGGCCCACCCTATTCTTATTATTCTTAAGAAGACTTATTTTGTGAGCATTCCTCAGATAAAGAAAATGGGTGAAGGTCTCATCTTCTGTAGTTACTTCCTACTGATCATGGGTGAAGAAAATTCTCATATCACTCTGGAAGATGCTTTAGACATAAATTCAAAGAAGCAGTAAAGGCAACAGCAAGATAAGCACATGGCAAGCAGAGCAAAACAATACTCAAAAATGCTGCCCTCTACTTAGAGGGAAGGCTCATCAACCATTCAGAAAATGAATTAAGTTTTCGTAAATCTTCTGTATGGTCCATACCATTTTACATATTATCTAGAATCTCAATTATATTATCACAGTCATCAGGGAAGTATTTACAACATTTAAGCACAAATTTGCCTTGTGCTACAGTTAGAATATCTAGGGCCGTTCTCTTTTGGAGAACAACTTTTCTAATTGTGCCACTTCTTTGTTTAACAAGGTTAAACCCTGTCTAGTTGTTGACATGAATTGGGCAGGAACACTGGCTAAAGCAGTTACTTCTGAGAGGATATCTAATGCTGCTCCGCTGGGAAGAAAAATTGTTAATGGCCACCCCCACCAGTGCAAAGCTCTTTTAACTCTACCAGGATGCATAGCTTTTTAATTAAAACTTAGATGATCTTTGATGCTACCGGGGGGTTTCAGAAAAGTTTTTAAACGTTTATCTGGTAGTAAGGGGTATCTGATAGTGCACCTGCCAACCCAATTATATGGCAAGTATGGCCAGAATTTAAATCTACAGAGCCAGCCAGCCCCGGCAGGGGGTAAGTAGGCTGGTGGGTTTTTTTTTTCTTTTAGAGTCTAAACCTGGAATCAGCTTCCAAGACTTTAGAGGCTTCACACCAGGCCATTCATTTCTCCAAGGGGAGTCCATTTTATCACACATGAAGGAGGGTATATTTCCCACTAAGCTTGGTTAAGATGAAATGCTCCATCGTTCAACACAAATAGGAGTCCTCCCATGCAAAATTCCTCTTTCAGCTACCAGCCAGGCTTTTCCATCTTGAGTTGAAGTGTACATGGCAGAC